>NW_006783353.1:371159-375816 GCF_000442215.2 Lipotes vexillifer
CGAACCCGTGTCCCCTGCATTGGCAGGCGGATTCTTAACCACTGCGCCACCAGGGAAGCCTGCGTATTTATAATTTCTGAGTGGTGGTGGTAGGCTGATCCTGAAGGGGCATCTTGCTTTAGAAATACTGTAAATTCCTTTACAGTTTGGTCCAAATTAAGCCCTTAATATACTACGGGTTTGAAATTGCATTGCTCAAATGCATGAACGAGGTGACGTGTAATGGTCACTTCTTTGAAAGCCACGTGAAGAAATTCCTTTCGATCCAGCAATTTCATACACAGGAAGGTACTCCAGGGAATCCCTCACATGTGCACAAGGTGCACAATGCTCCTGGCATTCCCTGATGCAGCTCTGGGATAGTTTTGGTCAGCCCAACAGGGAAGGCCAGCACTAAGACTGCCCACAGGGGAATACCCCACTGGGCAAAAATGGCCAGGCCCCTGTAACTTTTTTTTTTTTTTACATCTTTATAAGAGTATAAATTGCTTGACATTGTTGTGTTAGTTTCTGCTGTATAACAAAGTGAATCAGCTCTACGTATACTTATATCACCATATCCCCTCCCTCTTGCGTCTCCTTCCCACCCTCCCTATCCCACCCCTCTAGGTGGTCACAAAGCACCGAACTAATCTCCCTGTGCTATGCGGCTGCTTCCCACTAGCTATCTATTTTACTTTTGGTAGTGTATATATGTCAGTGCCACTCTCTCTCTCTCTCAGTATGTCACAACTTACCCTTCCCCCCTCCCTGTGTCCTTAAGTCCATTCTCTGCGCCTGCATCTTTATTCCTGTCCTGCCCCTAGGTTCTTCAGAACCTTTTTTTTTTTTTTTTAGATTCCATATATATGTGTTAGCATACGGTATTTGTTCTTCTCTTTCTGACTTACTTCACTCTGTATGACAGACTCTAAGTCCATCCACCTCACTACAAATAACTCAATTTCATTTCTTTTTATGGCTGAGTACTATTCCATTGTATATATGTGCCACATCTTCTTTATCCATTCATCTGTCGATGGACACTTCAGTTGCTTCCATGTCCTGGCTGTTGTAAATAGAGCTGCACTGAACATTGTGGTACATGACTCTTTTTGAATTATGGTCTTCTCTGGGTATAGGCCTAGTAGTGGGATTGTTGGGTCATATGGTAGTTCTAGTTTTAGTTTTTTAAGGAACCTCCTTACTGTTATCCATAGTGGCTGTATCAATTTACATTACCACCAGCAGTGCAAGAGGGTTTCCTTTTCTTCACACCCTCTCCAGAATTTGTTGTTTGTACATTTTCTGATGATGCCCATTCTAACTGGTGTGAGGTGATACCTCATTGTAGTTTTGATTTGTATTTCTCTAATGATTAGTGATGTTGAGCATCCTTTCATGTTTTTGTTGGCAATCTGTATATCTTTGGAGAAATGTCTATTCAGGTCTTCTGCCCATTTTCGGATTGGGTTGTTTGTTTTTTAGATATTGAGCTGCATGAGCTGCCTGTATATTTTGGAGATTAATCCTTTGTCAGTTGCTTTGTTTACAAATATGTTCTCCCATTCTGAGGGTTGTCTTTTCATCTTGTTTATGGTTTCCTTTGCTGTGCAAAAGCTTTTAAGTTTCATTAGGTCCCATTTGTTTATTTTTGTTTTTATTTCCATTTCTCTAGGAGGTGGGTCAAAAAGGATCTTGCTGTGATTTATGTCATAGAGTGTTCTGCCTATGTTTTCCTCTGAGAGTTTTATAGTGTCTGGCCTTACGTTTAGTTCTTTAATCCATTTTGAGTTTATTTTTGTATATGGTGTTAGAGAGTGTTCTACTTTCATTCTTTTACATGTAGCTGTCCAGTTTGCCCAGCACCACTTATTTTTTTTGCGGTACGCGGGCCTCTCACTGTTGCAGCCTCTCCCGTTGCGGAGCACAGGCTCCGGACGCGCAGGCTCAGTGGCCATGGCTCACGGGCCCAGCCGCTCCGCGGCATGTGGGATCTTCCCGGACCGGGGCACGAACCCGTGTCCCCAGCATCGGCAGGCGGACTCTCAACCACTGCGCCACCAGGGAAGCCCTTGCCCAGCACCACTTATTGAAGAGACTTTTCTCCATTGTATATTCTTGCCTCCTTTATCAAAGATAAGGTGACCATATGTGTGTGGGTTAATCTCTGGGCTTTCTATCCTGTTCCATTGATCTATGTTTCTGTTTCTGTGCCAGTACCATACTGTCTTGATTACTGTAGCTTTGTAGTATAGTTTGAAGTCAGGGAGCCTGATTCCTCCAGCTCTGTTTTTCTTTCTCAAGATTGCTTTGGCTATTCGGAATCTTTTGTGTTTCCATACAAATTGTGAAATTTTTTGTTCTAGTTCTGTGAAAAATGCCATTGGTAGTTTGATAGGGATTGCGCTGCATCTGTATTTTGCTTTGCGTAGTATAGTCATTTTCACAGTGTTGATTCTTCCAGTCCAAGAACATGGTATATCTCTCATCTATTTGTATCATCTTTAATTTCTTTTCTCAGTGTCTTATAGTTTTCTGCATACAGGTCTTTTGTCTCCTTAGGTAGGTTCATTCCTAGGTATTTTATTCTTTTTGTTGCAGTGGTAAGTGGGAGTGTTTCCTTAATGTCTCTTTCAGATTTTTCATCATTAGTGTATAGGAATGCAAGAGATTTCTGTGCATTAATTTTGTATCCTGCAACTTTACCAAATTCATTGATTAGCTCTAGTAGTTTTCTGGTGGCATCTTTAGGATTCTCTATGTATAGTATCATGTCATCTGCAAATGGTGACAGTTTTACTTCTTCTTTTCCGATTTAGATTCCTTTTATTTCTTTTTCTTCTCTGATTGCTGTGGCTAAAACATCTAAAAGTATGTTGAATAATGGTGGTGAGAGTGGGCCCCTGTAACTTGTATGATGCTCAGCCATTGGGGAGCTTCTGGAGGAGAGCTGGCCTTCCTGTAGTTTCCAGAGGCCCTAAAAGAGGAGGCTGTCTGTTCACTGTGCTCCTCATGGCAGATCTCTCTTGAATGAAGTCTTAGAGGTGCCCCTCCCTGGCTGCCTCCCTGGCCCTGGCATGCCTTTCAATTAGGATAATGAAAGATGAAGTATACTATGAATATCTGTATTGCTGACCTTGCCCTTGTGAGTTTTTCATTTCCTCAATCAAATCTATTCCTTAATCTTCATTATGTGACTTTATAGAATTGGTCCTGAAATTTAGAGCATAAATGGGTTGGAGGGGGGAGACCCACCCGCCTGTCATGATGCAATTAACCCAAGAAAGGAGGCCACTGGTCTTCATTTCCCTGCCATCCAGAAGGCACTGCAGTGATTCTTTGGCTGTAGGGGAAGCACTGCAGTGCATGGTTGTGTCTACAACACCAGTGGCTAGCTGGGCCTCTTGGGCTTTAAAATTCCTCTGACAGCTCATAGAAGGTGTTCCTCAATACACGTTAATTGAACTGAATAACAGGCTTGTGTTTTTAGCAGTCACAAAGATGGTCACCTTAAGTGAATGACATCTTTTAAAGTACAATTTGCACAGAATCTATAAGAGTGATACAGTGGGTGTGTTTCCATCGTATCTATATTTAGGTAGGCAGCATTGCTCATGCTTTCCAAAGACAGAGATGACCTTTAAAAGCAATTTCAGAAGGAAAGGTGTGCAGAGTGTTATGGAATCCTGCTTCTAGAAGTCTTAAGCAGGCCATATAGGATCAAGTACAACCCTCCATCTGTCCCCCAGACTGATGCTTGAGCCCTGCTGTAGGTGTTTGACAACGTTATTCCCTGTCATATCCTTCTAATGCTCCTCTGCACTTCAGGGGCTAGAAGTCTATGAACTATATTTCCCAGGCTCTCTTGTTTCCAGCCCTGTGGATATCCTGTGGATATCATTTACCATTTACACTCTGTCAATGAGAGGCACTTATACTAAAGTGGAGTAGAGGTGAAAAGCCGCTTTCTCTTCTTCTAGAGTGGCAGCAGATGGTTCTGTGGGCTTTGCATATATGCAATTGGATTTTGCAGTGGTCTCTGAGTTTTCCTGATATTCACCTGATTCAGGGCTACAGACTAGCTAGGAAGTTAGCTGAGAGGTTCTCTGTGTTACCCACCCCGTCTGATTGCAGCATTTGTCCATCTTGTGAGACTAGAACTGTAGAAGTGAAGCTGAAAGCTAATGCCTGCGTCCTGCCTTCAACTTGTCCAGCCCTTCCAACAGTTTTGTGATCACTAAATTATCTGTATTGAACCCCATTTCCTTTGAAATGCTTTAACTGGTTTTAGTTCTCGTGAATGATAGAAACTAGTCCATGATATTGTCTCCTGGGCGCTCTCCATATTTATGTTGGCCATCTTCAGATGTTTCATGGAATTCTCTAAACCATAAGTTACCACTTAGTTCTGGGGCAGCTCTGACATTTCTTATATCAAGCCCAACGCTGCCTATGTGTAATTCTCCTTCAGTGTAGTTCTATCACTTGTGAGCATTCAGAATTACTGCGATCCTTTTTCCACATGGCAGTCATTCAAATACTTGAAATAACTTTTTATTTCCTTCTACCTGCGAACCACCTGCCTACTATTTTCTCCTCCAGGCAGAATGACCTTAGTTTCTCTGTGATTTCCTTATGTCTACAGCTTTCTAAGAGAGCCATTCAGTCATTCCCT
>NW_006783353.1:375826-383429 GCF_000442215.2 Lipotes vexillifer
CCCTACACATTTTGGCCAATGATTGATGCTTTTGGGTGGAAACAAAGTCAAGGATGGAAGTGACCCATGAACAAATTTAATTTAAAAGATAGATCAGAGAAAAACAAGTATAATGAAGATGTAGTGAAAGGGTAATATCTATAATATATAAAGAGTTCTTACAAATTGGCAATAAAAAAATAACTAGAATAAATCCCTAATATATGCAAAAATATATTAGTAAAAGAGATAACATAAATGGCTGCCAAATATAAAATATATTTTCAAATTCAACTAGTAGTCAGGGAAATAAAAATAAAAGTAACACTGAAATATCCTTTCATACCCATCAGACAGAAAAAAAGTGATAATAGCAATTTGTAGTGGGAATATGGGTAAAATTTTCTACCCATGTTTTTATGATGCAAAAATAGAGTATTAACACATTTTCTGAATATGCATTCTGGTAATACCTATTACAATCAAAATTACATAACCCTCTGACCCTGAAAATTCATTTCTGGGAATTTACTCCTAGATATACAATACATATTGATATTACAGACCTTACACCAGTCACAAAAATTAACTCAAAATGAATCATTAATCTAAATGTAAAATGTAAAATGATATCACCTTTAGAAATTAACATAGGAGAAAATCTAAGTGCTCTTGGGTTTGGTGGTTAGTTCTTAGATACAACACCTAAAGCATGATCCATGAATGAAAAAATATTGATAAGTAAATTAAAATTTCTGCTCTCTGAAAGACACTGTTGAGAGGATGAAAAGACAAGCCACAGATTTGGGAGAAAATATTTGCAAAATGTATACCTGATAAAGGACTTGTATCCAAACACGTAGCTGATAAAGGATGTACAAATAACTCTTAAAACAATAAGGAATAAATGACCTAGTTAAAAAATAGGCAAAAGTATCTGAACAGGCACCTCACCAAAGAAGATTTACAGATAGCATACGTAAAGATGCTCAACATCATATGTCATTTGGGAATTGCAAATTAAAGCAACAGTGAGATACTACTACACACCTATTAGAATGGCAAAAATCCAGAACACTAACAACACCAAATGTTGGCGAGGATGTAGAGCAACAGAAACTCTAATTCACTGCTGGTGGGAATGCAAAATAGTACAGCCACAACGAAAGACAGTTTGGCAGTTTCTTACAAAGTTGAACATAGCCTTACCATATGTTTCAGCAGTTCCACTCCTTGATACTCACCCAAATGAACTGAAAATATGTCCACACAAAAACTTGCTCATAAATGTTATATTATAATAAAATATTATATTATTATTTATTAATGTTTACTAATAATTGCCAAAAACTGGAAGCAAATAAGATGTCCCTCCATAGGTGAATAAACAAACTGATACATTCACACAATGGAATATTATTCAGTGATAAAAATAAATGAGTTATTATGCCATGAAAAACTTCAGCATTAAGGAGGAAACGTAAATGCATATTGCTAAGTAAAAGAAACCAGTCTGAAAAAGCTAGATTTCATGATTCCAACTGTATGATATCCTGGGAAAAGCTGAACTACAGAGACAGTAAAAAGGTCAATGGTTGTCAGGGATTTGAGGGGAAGGGGGAAGGGATGAGTAGGTGGGGGTCAGGAGTTTTTAGGGCAGTGAAACTATTCTGTATGATACTTTGATGGCAGATGCATGTCATTTTACATTTGTCAGAATCCATAGAATTGACCACACATAGTAAACTCTAATGTAAACTGTGGACTTTAGTTAATAATCATGTATCAATATTTGTTAATGAATTTTAACAAATGTACTACACTAATGCAAGATGTTAATAAGTTATGTTAATAAGGGAAAACCGTGTATGCAGAGGAGTGAGGTATGTGGGAACTCTGTGTTATCTGCTCAATTTTTCTGTAAACCTAACTTTTCTAAAAAAGAAAAAAGCTACTGTGTGTAATTTCACTTTTTTACATACAATTATGTATACATGTGATTTTATATTAATTTATATTTATAGTATTTATATATTATATATATAAAGAAATTAAATTTAAAAGGAAACATACTTTAATCAATCAGCTAGGTAGTATATTGACTTCAGTCTCTGGGTGGGTGAATTGGATTTTTCTCAGTTAGTTAATGGTGAAGTCTGTTTCCATCCCAGACTGGCACTCTTCCAAGCGTTGTCACCTATGTTAACCCATTTATTCCTCACAGTGGTCCCAGAAAGTAGATCATACTTCAGTTACACCTTCCAGAGGAGGAGACTAGAACCCAGAGAGTTTGCTCAAGTCTCCTCAGCCATTGAGCCACCAAACCAGGGCTTGCCCCGGGAAGCCAGGGTAGCAGGCCACAGGGTGCTGCCTCCTCTGAGGGGAGCTCAGTCTTTACAATGACCCAGGGCACTTATTTAGGCTACAGATATATGCTTCTGCCTCAGATATGATTCAGTGGGGCTGTAGTTGGTCTAGAAATTTGAGCTTTGGACAGATACCCCAGATGATGTGAATGTATGATTTTGAAAGCATTCTTTGAGAAACTCTGAACTTTTTAATAATGATGAAGAAGTAGCACTAAAGGAAAACCACAGGTTCAGAGAATTGTGGCTGCATCATCAGCCTCAGAAGCAATAACATCAGAGAACAGAAGTTGGATTAACAGAAATCAGTGGGACTTGGCATTTGAACTGTCTAGCAATTAAATCCTCCCTGTAACCCAGCAGGAACCTATGGGGCCTTCCCAGGACAGGCCCCCACCCCCGCCCCGCCATATCCTGTGCTGTAGCTCCTTTCTGAAGTACCCAGATAATAGTATCTGATGCATATTTCCTAAGTTTTTCAGATGCTAAAACCCTCCACCAAATGGAAGAAATTAACTAGTTGATGATCATGAGCCCCCAGACCTATTGGTGCCCAAAGGTTAGCTCCCTGTTACCTCACCATCAACCAGTCAGAGAATTGTGGGTGAGCTGATCACATACCCTGCGACCCCCCTCCCCCTCATCTGGCCTTTAAAAATGCTTTGCTGAAACCCTTTGAAGGAATTCAGGGGTTTTTTGTGCACGAGCCACTCGTTCTCCTTCCTTGGCCCTGCAATAAACCTTTTTCTGCTCCAAACAGGATGTTTCAGTATTGTTTGGCCTCATTGTGCTTTGGGGTGGGCAGATGAGCTTGGACCAGGAAACATCCCCAAGGCTGAATGGTGTGATCCTGGTACTGGGACTGGGGGACGCACTTTCACACGCAGCCATAAGAGTAGGGAGGGCGACAGCCCAGCTCAGTGGTCGGGAGCAGTTTTTCCTGTAGTGGTGACAGTTGCTGAGGGTTCTGACAGCCTTGTAGGGATGCTCAGGAATCAGCACTCCCCATGGGCCTGTGCTGGCTGCTCCAGTACCCCCAGACAGCAGCAAACATTTGTTTTCTGACAGCCCTTCAACCTTGATGTAATGAGGTTTCCAGTTTGTGTGTGGACATTAGGGACCAGGGGAAGGCATGTGAGGTCTGTAAGAAGCAGCTCTTGGCATTGAGCTGGCAGTGGGCTGGGCTGGCCGTCGGGATCCAGTGGGTCAGAGCGGGCCCGGGGATGCCCTGGTGAGGAGCAGAAGTGGTGGCTGAGCACAGATGGGGCAAGTCAGCAGACCCCAAGCCGGGAGTTCCCGTGACTCCTACGCCCTTGCTTGCGCTCCGTGGCAGCCTCTGTCTGATGGTCCAGAATTCCCTAACCTGTACTGGGAACCTGGACCTTCTAAAAATCTGAAGAGCAGTGGAGTTTATAAAAATCCAGACTCCTGGGCTGTAACCCATTCCAAACAAATCAGAATCTCTGGGGATCCAGGCATTAGACTATTTAAAATCTCTCCCGTCATACCAACGTGCATCCAAATTTGAGAGCAAGCCAGCAGAATAGCAATCTTGCTGAAGCCTGTTCTGCTACCACTTTTTAAAATAATCAGAAAACTCTTAATGTTTGACATAGGAAATAATGTTGTTATGTAAAATCACGTCTGTCTGAAAAGGAGAAAGAATCCTATTTAAATAATAGATTGCAAACCACTTGGCTGCTCACTACAATTATCATGGTAAATTAAAAAAAATGCCCAGGACCAACCCCAGAACAATTAAATCAGAATCTCAAGGTGTGGGGCCTGGATGTGCATAATTTGTTAAAGCTCCGCAGGTGATCCCCCAGGTGAATATCAAGTCTGGGAACCACTGTGTTGATGCAAGCTGCTCTCTTGGGAGTTCTGCTGAGCTCAGAGCTGCTGAAGGAGTGGGTGGTCCTTGGGCCTGGTGACCTTCCTAGTGGGCTTTGGATTGTAAAGCAAAAGCTGGGCTCTTACATCCCTGGGCTTGAGGTGCAATAAAGGTACTACCCCCTCCTGGTCGAGGCTGATGTCTGGGAGCAAAACTGGATACAAAGTCCTGAGTTTCTTTTTCCTTTTGCCCCTTTAAGGTTGCCATTTCATTGTTCTCTTGGCTTCACTTTTTCTGATTAAAAATCAGAAAGTCTCCCCTTCCCCCTTGATGTAATCTGCCTTTTGTTCCTCATGGCCTCCAAGATTTTCTCTATCTTTGGTTTCTGGCTGTTTGACTTAGGAGGTGCAAAGGTGTCTTTGTCTTTACGTTCTGAGGGTTCTGTGAGCTTTTGGTATATGGTTTGATGTCTTCTGTCGGTTTTGGAAAATTCTCAGCCTTTATCTCTTCAAATATTTCTTTGGTCCATCACTCTCTCCTCACCTTCGGAGACTCGAGTTACATGTATGTCAGACCACTTGATATTGTTTTATAGATCTTAGATACTCTTTCCATTTTTTGATTTTTTTTCTCCACGTGTTTCAGTTTGATAATTTCTCTTTACCTATTAGGGCAGTAGCAATGGTCTCTTGTGAGCTCCTTGCCCTCCAAGTATTCCTAAATCCCAAATGTGTCAGGGAAGTGATGTAACATTTGGGTCTCAAGGAGTGTGTGCCCCACAACAATGGCCATAATGGGTACCGACTCATGAACAGTAATAAAAACTAACTCTTAGATAGCACTTGTTCTGTGCCAGGCACTGTTCTTTGCATTTTACATACTGAAAGTCATTTAATTCTCTCAATAACCTTATGAGGTAGATATTTATTATTCCTACTGTATAAATGAAGAGACTGAGGCACAGAGCGGGTCTGTAGTTTACATAATGTCTCACATAAAATCTCTCCCGTCATACCAACGTGCATCCAAATTTGAGAGCAAGCCAGCAGAATAGCAATCTTGCTGAAGCCTGTTCTGCTACCACTTTTTAAAATAATCAGAAAACTCTTAATGTTTGACATAGGAAATAATGTTGTTATGTAAAATCACGTCTGTCTGAAAAGGAGAAAGAATCCTATTTAAATAATAGATTGCAAACCACTTGGCTGCTCACTACAATTATCTTGGTAAATTAAAAAAAATGCCCAGGACCAACCCCAGAACAATTATCTGGCATTTGACAGAGGAAGGATTTGATCTCCGGTGTTCTGACTCCAGGCTTCCAACTCAGTGCCTTGGCATCATGTAGGAAGGAGCTCAGTGCCTTTGCATAACCCTGGGGAGCGGGGGGCCTCTAGGATGCCTGAGGGTGATGTTCCTGGCACCTCAGCAGGATGAGGGCTTAGAGGCAGTGTCAGAATGGTCTGGTCTATCAGAGGGTTGCTAAGAATCATTGCAGTCACCAGGGAGGCCCCCCAAGCAAGAGGGTTCTTGGCAATATTGACAGCTGCTGCTCTGGTCTGGGCCAGCTGGGACCTAGGCTTGGCCACGGCAGAGGTCTTAGGGTCTGGATGGAAGCTCTTGGGCTGCCTTGAGGTGGCCAGAAATATCAGCGTAAGTGGGTGCGAGAAGCTGGCTGGGGTTTCCAAGCTAGGTATGATTCCAGCAGGACAGAGTAATGGATGTGGGCGAGAGGCAGGGAGCTTGGAGAGACCCGGAGCCAGTGGAATGGAGGGAAGGGAGGCTTTTATTGGATGCTTGGGGCCAAGGCCAGAGGAAGCAAGAGGGCTGTTAAGGGTATGGAATTGTTTCAGAGAGACAAGAGTGGGTTGGCCTCCTGTAGAAGAGGTTGGGGGAGAACATGGGTTCTGAGAACAGGAGCCGGAGAACAGAAACAGAGCAGTCAGCGCAGTTAGAAGGAGCTCGTTGGAAGGAGGTGGGGAAGAGTTGCTGGGGAGTCTTGGCCAGGATCCCTCCTGGGAATGGAGAGTGTGCCCGCCTTGCCCTGATGAAAAAGGCTTGCAGGCTTACCAGATGGTCAGGCCTGACCCACTCGGCCTATGATCCACAGTCAAGTTTAGCTACTTTGCAGCACATGAACCTGGGGTCTAAGTCCAAAAAGAATCAGCCAAATTCAAAAATACTCCTCCACTTGGCCATAAATCTTAAATCTGGGGGTATACCCAGTGGCCCCACCATGGTACTAAATTATACAGTGAGTCCTCAGCCTGGAAGACTGTGATTTTTCTGTCTCAGACAGGTGTTCATTAAAGGTCACTTGGCAACCCCTGAAACACACTCTTTCACACCTTAATAGCTGAGAGCTTGAACCCATTTCCTCTGTTGCTGCTCTGGATTCTGGCTTCAGGCTCAAAGTTGGGGAGGTGGGAAAAAATGAATTTGCTTTTTCCTATGGTGCTTGGCACTTCTTTTAAAAACTTGTTTTTCATTATAAAAGTGATAGATGGTTATTAAAAATGTGGAGAAAATATAGAAAAAAATGTAAAAGCATCCCCAGTCCAGTCCACCCACCAAATTTAAATATTATTAATGTTTCACTATTTTTCTTCCAGTCTTATTTTCTGTATAGAAGGATTTTTGTAACTTACTTAAGAGCACACTGGATACATGATTATCTGGTTTGAATTTTTTATTTAACATTATGTCATAGCATTTTCCAGATGAGCATCGTTTCTTTAACTTCTAATTTGAAAAAGTTTTAAACCACAGAAATTACAAGAAGAGCACAACAAACACACATTCATCCTTTGCCAAGATTCACCAGTTGTTAACATTTTGCCACATTTGCATTATCTCTCTCTCTATTCCATACACAATATTGTTTTCTTTTTCTGAATCATTTGAGATTGAGTCAAAGACTTTATCATCCTTTATTCCTAAATATTTCAGCAAATATCTCCTAAAACAAGGACACTCTCTAACATAATCACTTAATCACGATGGCATGATCCACTTCAGGGTATTTATTGTTGATGCAATCATCTAATAAATATTCTTTTTAAATATTTATTTATTTATTATTTATTTGGCTGCACCAGGTCCTACTTGCGGCATGCAGGATCTAGTTCCCTTACCAGGGATCGAACCCAGGCCCCCTGCATTGGGAGCCCGGAGTCTTAATCACTGGACCACCAGGGAAGTCCCTCTGTTGTCTTTTGATTTGTATAAATTAACATTTTTGCAAAGTAGAGGGCTGTAGTTTAGTAGAATGATCCTTAATTGGCATTTTTTGTATATATGCATTAGAGCTCTCTAGTTGTATAGTATAGTTTACCTAAAGATTTCAGCATAAACTTTCTACTTGTTTCCAATTGTTTCCATTATAAATGAAGTCATGAAGATCATTTATGTGAAGCAGTGTAGG
>NW_006783353.1:383439-404652 GCF_000442215.2 Lipotes vexillifer
TATTTCTTTAAGATAAATTCTCAAGGGTGAAATTACAGGATCAAGGAGTGTAGAGATTTGGAATGTCCTTGATACCTGGCCACATTGCTTTCCAGAAGGGTTGTGCTGGCCTGCAATGGTGCTTGGAGATGCCTGCTTGAGATTCTTATTGGAAACAAGCTGTGTGTGCTTCACAGCATGATTGCTTACAGAGCTGGCAAGAACTTGGATGAACTCATTTAGACCAGAAGTTGCAAACCCAAACACCTACTGGGGTCATTGGGTGCTATAAACAAGTGAAGAGTGCTCCATAGGGATTGGGGTAAATGGCTGAGCCTCTGTAAAGTGCAGGTGCCCCTCTCTCCAGCTAATTGTTGCCAGGCGTAGCAGAAAAACTGTTGCTGACTCAGTGTTGCCCAATCTTCCAATCTTTTCAACAGTAGCAGAAAATCTAGATTATTATGTTGAATTTTCCATTTTTTAAGTGTTGGCAGTTAATTAAGACATTTTTTTCAAACTTTGTGTAAGTGAGACAAAACACATCTGTGGGATGGATGTGTCTTGGAAGCTACCAGTTCATAGCTGTGCTCTGGATGTTTTCTTAAAATTTCCACATTGATTATTTCTTTTCTTCTGGGCATCCTGTTGATTCGTTTCCCAGGCACCAGACAGGGTTCCTCCCTTAATCTCAGCCCACTGCACTCTACTTTATCTTTTGTGATCTTAATTAAAACATTCCCCTGAATTCTAACATCAGTCTTGTTGTTGAGCTCATAAATGATGATCACATCAGAGAGATGGGAGGGGTTAGGGTGTGTCTGTCTGGTTAACCTGCCCAGAGACGTGGATGCCCAGCTAGAGTTGCATGTGGTCAGGGTGATCAAAGACTTGGATTTGGTTCTCTTGAAGTCCTGTGTGGTGGAGATATTTACTGCTAGGTGAATATCCATCTGCTCCATCACACCCCCCAGTCCTGCTGTGGGGAGTCTGGGTCACGTGGCTGTTCTGACCAGTGGGCTATGAGTACAAGTGCTGTGTGTCACCTCTACACGGAAGCCCCTCCACAGCAAACCATTGTGTGGTTCCTTCCCCATCCCCGCTCTCTTCACCTTAGTCTGTGACTGGGGACTGTGTTGTTGAGTTCCCACATGGAGATGGCTGCCTGGGGATGGGCTAAGAATTGTAACACAGTATGTATCAATACATACTGGCCATAACCCTGTCATTGATGTGAGGAGGAGATGGGTGAGGTGTGAGCTCTGTCTAGCTCAGGTCCACCTGCAGAATAGGAATAAGAGGGAGAGCAAAATTCCCTGATCACTCAAGTCTAAAATGTTCCCAGTGTGATATTACTTTTTGAACTTACCTGCTGATATTCAAAATAACCTCTTGAATTGAATCAGGCATAAACATCTCAATCCTGTCTCTTTTCTATTATACCTTCCTGAGCAGAAATTCGATGGACACAGAGGCCATTCATTAGCAGAACTAATCAGTAAAGAATTAGAGACATCCTTCCTCTTTCTCACAAGATCGCAGGGCAAAGCCTACCACAACTTTTGTTTATTTGTTTTTAACCATGAAGGTTAAAGAAAGTAAACGGAGAGAAAAAAAAAATGAGAGCAACATAAAACTGCAAGGGTTATGTGATTCACTTGAAAGAATTCCAGTTCTTTCCTCAAAAGATAGTCCTGGGGGTCAAAAAGGTGAAGCCTGGATTCCTTTAGTATCTTATCACAAACTAGAAAATCCATCATGTTATTTCTGATAGCATAGTTTCCAACCACAGACAATTAATATATTCATGCTTTGCAAAATTGTCATCTGCTTTTTTTCTTCTCTCAAAGAAAAGAGCAGGATCTCTCTACCTTTGTAAACATTTGTGTCATGTTTATAACTTACGAGAATCGTATGGTTTAGGGCTTCACCTTTTCTCTGCTGTTTTGTCCAGCCTTCGGTTGAGAGAGAATATAATCGAAAACAAATTTCCTTTTGAGCTCAGCACACCTCAAAAGTTCTTTGCAAAGTACTTTGCAATAAGCCTGCCATGATGCACACAGCAGGTCTCTCCAACAGGCTATGCAAGCAGCCAGGATGGCTGGAGGACACCCAGCATGGCAAGGTCACAGACTGTGTTACAAGAGCATCATTTCCATGTGGAGTTTTCTCTCACTCCGTGCCAGCTGGGAACTTAGATCCCATTTAGGGACATTATGTCATTGGGGTTCAGATGTATAAGAGGCTCAGCAGACATACACATGGGTAAGTTGAGGATGAGGAATGCTGTACTGCATTTCTCTGACAGCACAGATCACCAGTTTGCATAGAACAGAATCAAGAGCCTGTGTGTATGTGTTTTTAAAGTTTTACTTTTTTTTTTTTCTTTTTTGCTGTACGCGGGCCTCTCACTGTTGTGGCCTCTCCCGTTGCGGAGCACAGGCTCCGGACACGCAGGCTCAGCGGCCTTGGCTCACGGGCCCAGCCGCTCCGTGGCATGTGGGATCTTCCCGGACTGGGGCACGAATCCGTGTCCCCTATGTTGGCAGGCAGACTCTCAACCACTGCGCCACCAGGGAAGCCCTAAAGTTTTACTTTTTAAAAAATATTTATTTGGTTGTGCCAGGTCTTAGTTGCGGCAGGCATGCTCCTTTGTTGTGGTTGGCGGGCTTCTTAGTTGCAGCAGGTGGGCTCCTTAGTTGAGGTTCACCGGCTTCTTAGTTGCAGCTCGCTGGCTCCTTAGTTGTGGCATGTGAACTCTTAGTTGCAGCATGCATGTGGGATCTAGTTCCCTGACCAGGGATTGAACCCATGCCCCCTGCGTTGGGAGCGCAGAGTCTTAACCACTGTGCCACCAGGGAAGTCCTGAGCCTGTGTGTTTGAAATGGGAGTATGTTTGCAGACTTCAGGAGTATCTGTTTCTCCTTGTGGCATTTGATTTGCAATGATTGTGACAGATTCGATTACTGGTCAGCAAATACTCCCCCCTTCTCCTGCCACATGCATGGGAAGAATATACTTCCCTGCTCCAGTGGCGTTGGACTTGGCCACGTGACTTGACATGGCCAAAAAGGGTGGAAGTTGCAATGTCAAGTTACAAGCCTAGTCCTTAAGAGCCACCATCTGTTCCCCTTTTTCCTGTTGTGCTTCTACTATTACCACGAAAAAGACATGTCGTGGAGAGCTGGCTGGTCCCAGAATACTGAGAGATATGTGTGGCCAACTTGGACCCGACCATGGGCTATGGTGGGGCCCAGCTTGGCCCAGCCTGGATCAGCCCAACTGTAGGCATGTGAGTGAGAAGTAAGTGCTTATTATTGTATGTTACTGAGATTTTGTGGTTGTGAGTAATAGCATGGCAACAGCTCAGTGATTCAAGTGTGTCTGTCTTTTCCTGCACTTACCTGCTGTGGATACAGATAGAATCACAGTAAGGTGCTATATCATTTTTGTTGATTCTTACACCCACTTTTTCCCAGAGGCTCAGCTTCATGCCCTAGATATTTCTGAAAGCCTCTGGACATGACTCATGTGTAATCACAAACCAGGTCAGAGCAACTGCACTGTATGTCTTTGGGATATCCACAGCCTCCTGGACAACAGGAACAGGCACTGCTACCAGTACACAAGCCTTAGAGCCGGGCCTTGTGCCTGTAGAAAAGCTGGAAATTCCCCCTTCCCCCCGATCCACAGGATATTTTGTCCTCAAGGCATGAAGCAGTGCTGCACGTCTGTGTCTTAGAACACTTGTAAAATTAATTCTTCGAGTTGAGCGACGTATGTACAGGTGTGGCTTGCCGGTGAGACAGCAGTGCACAGCCCCTGCTGCCACTGCTTCCCAATCCTGGGGCAGTGGGTTAGCTGCTTCACCTGTGAAGAACTCAGCGTTCTCATCTACTAAACGGGAATAATAACGATGCCCACAGCATGGGATTGTTGTTAGGGTCCAGTAGAAAGTACCTGCCAGATGCCCAGAGTTGTAAAAACTCACATGTTTCTTATTGTCTTCTCTTCCTGTTGAGACTGGTGAAGGTTACAATTAATCGCATCCCTTTCCTCACCCATTTCTAATCCAACTGAGGAAAGCACTGGAGAGGCAGCTGGCCCCGTGATGAAGAAGGCAGACTCTGGATGCGGGAGGCCTGGTGTGACCTTGGACAGGTTATTTCACACTTCCCTGTCTCCGTTGCATCAGCGGGTTAGTGGGGTTAATAATAGTATCCATTTCGTATTAGTTTCCTTTTGCTGCTGTAGCAAATAACCACAGAGTTAGTGGTTGAAAACAGCACACATTGATTATCTTGCAATTCTGGAGTGCAGAAGTCTGAAGTGGGCCTCCCTGAGCTAAAATCAAAGTGTTCCTTTCTGGCGGCTCCATGGGAAGATGTATTTTCTTGCCTTGTCCAGCTTCTAGAGGCCACCTGTGTTCTGAGGCTCATGGTCCCCCCTCCATTTTCAAAGCCAGCAGCAGTTGGTCAAGCAATCCTCAAGTTGCTTCACTCAGCAACGAATCCTTCTGCCTCCCTCTGCGTTTTTTTTTTTTTTTTTTTTGCGGTATGTGGGCCTCTCACTGTTGTGGCCTCTCCCTTTGCGGAGCACAGGCTCCGGACGCGCAGGCTTAGCGGCCATGGCTCACGGGCCCAGCCGCTCCGCGGCATGTGGGATCTTCCTGGACCGGGGTACGAACCCGTGTCCCCTGCATTGGCAGGCGGACTCTCAACCACTGTGCCACCAGGGAAGCCCCCCTCTGCGTTTTTAAGTGTCCTTGTGAGGACACTGGGTCATCTGGGATCATCTTATTTTAAGGTCAGTGGATTCTCAGTCTTAATTCCTGAATTCCCTTTTTACCATTAATGAAACATATTCACAGGTTTTCGACATTAGGACAGGGATATCATTGTGAGGCCTACCACGTGCCTCCTTGGGTTTTATGATGATGAAATGAATTAATAGTTGTAAACCATTTGGGACAGAGTCTGGCACATTGTAAGCATCATATAAGGACTGGCTATTAATACTTTCACACAAACGTCAAAAATATCTGAGTTATTGCCATAGGGCTAGATTACAAAGTGTGAGATGCAGACAAGGAGCCAAATGGGTTTTCTATACTTTCTCCTCTGAATTGAATTTCCACATCAAGTCATAGGCAGAAGCCCTGAACATCCTCAGACCCTTCCCTGCGGGCATGGCTCCTCCGTACAGACCTCGCCGCATGGAGAGAGGGAAGGAGAGGACGTGGAGAGAGAACAAAGACAGATTGTGTGGCTACAACAACACTTTCCCTGTCTCACCGACCAGATGCGTCACTTCTGCTCTTGTGGGGAAGAGCCAAGAGAATAAAACTTCTGGGAGAGAAGACAATCTTGTGAGTCAACAGAAATTCAGGGAGAGGAAGAACATGTTTTCCCAATAACCATGGTCCACGCTGCCAGGTTGGGGAAGAACCACCTTTTGTCTGTCTCCCCATCTCTTCACCCACTGCCCAGGACGGAAGCTGCTCTTGCCCCTGTCTAATGAGATAGAGGCTCTTATGCAAAGCATTTCAGTTAAATTGGCTTCTCTTGGGTAGACCTGCTAATTTGCAAAATTGCCCAGACATTGCTATTGATGAACACCAGTTGTGACATAGCCTAGGTTCAGATTCAGATGCTTAGGAAGAAGGGAATATGACATGAAAGTTTGAACACATTTTCTCTCTCTCCCCCCCTTTCTTTCCTGTTACTGCTTCTTTTTTCTTAGTTGGATATACTGACAAGGATTTGTTGAAATACAAACTACCCCCCATATTATGTTTAGGTTTAGAAATAGTCAGAAGCACTTTTATTTGGTTTAGGTTCATTGTAAACTGCCAAAAAGAAAAAAAAAAAAAAAAAAAAAAAAAAAACTTTTATTTGGTTTAGGTTCATTGTAAACTGCCAAAAAAAAAAAAAAAAAAAAAAAAAAAAAAAAGCTGGCAAATTGTAATGGCCAGCTCAAAAAAACATTGTTTGAGAGAACAATGACGGAAACATGAGAATAAAGAACCAGGCAGAAAATTCCTTTCCAGTTCCATTATATCAGTTTACAAATTATCGTAATCTCCTGCTCTGGCCTTTTTAATGATGTTATGCTGTAATCTAAGTTAAGATTATTGAAAATGAGGAATTTGCATTTCAGAGGGCAAAACATAGACTCTTATAATAAAACAATATGACCCTTATACCTTTACATTGAACGAAAAGAAAACTCTAACTTATGGTGGAGAACAGAGAGGAACCAAAACTGTTTTCTCTTTGTGTTTTGTTTTTTTCCTTAAAGTCAAGACTTCGTTGGTTAATCAGCTAAGTGAAAGCTTTTTTTAAAAAAAATAATTTACTAGGTGGTTAATTCTATTTTAAAAATCAACACAGAGAAGAGATTTACTACATAATATTGAAAAACTACAAGGAGCTTTGACATCCAAGGCCACTGTTTGATAGTTCTTTTAAATTATAGCTGAACCCCTCTTAACAGGAAGGGTCAGAGCTCAGCTTCATACTGGCCCTTCTCAACGATGGTAGCTGCTGTGGGCTGAATATTTGAGTCCCCCAAGTTCATATGTGGAAGCCTTAACCTCTAGCATGGCTGCATTTGAAGTGAAGGAGGGATTAAGGTCAGGTGAGGTCAGAAGGTAGGGGCCCTGATCTGACGGGATTAGTGACCTTGTAAGAAGAGGTGCCAAGAGCGAGCCCTCACTCCCTCTGCACCACACAGAACATGGCCCCTGGGGACTCGGCAAGAAGCCAACTGGCCACACGCAAGGAAGACAACTCCTCTCAGGGGCCAACTGTGCTGGCTGGCACCTTGATCTGGAACATCTACCCCCAGACCTATGAGAAGATACATTTCTGTTGCCTAAGCCACCTGGTCTGTGGGTTTTGCTGTGGCAGCCCAAAGAGACTAAGACAATAACTAAGGCATTTTCCCCCTGACAGTTTCCTGTAGCCTCTATAGCAGGCTTTCCTCTTCAGCCCCAGTTGTGACATGTGTCTTTTCTGGGCAGAAGCTTTAGAAGCTAGTGCAGTGCATAGCACTTTCTCTTCACCCGAGGGGGTGAATGACTGTGAAAGCATGTATGGAGATGGAGTTGTGTCTGCCTTGGTCCTGAGGAAGGTGATGCACAGAGCACCCCCGCAAGTTGGACATGTGACCTGAGAAACAGAGAAAAACAGGCGTTTGTTACGTTAGCCACAGAGCTTTGGGAACTTGTTCTTATGGCATTACATAACCTCCTCTGATGGGTACAGCATCTCAAGGATGTCATTTTAAAACACAGATAGCAAAGGATTTGAGTTGTGGCTTTCCATTTCAAACATCTAAGGTGCAGGTACACAAACAAATTTGAAAGACCAGCTGGAGGTCCAGGCTAACCTCTGCCAGACTAAGCAAGGGTCCTCTGGGCTTAGAAAAAAAATGTGGAGAACTGAGGGGAAGGTAAAGAGCTTAGATGCCACTGTGTCCCTGAGTCCTCGTCCTCTGTCTGGGTCTGTGTGAGGTGGAAAATTCCTCTAGAAACCCCAGTGGGGCTCGGAGATTCAAGATCCGAAAGGATTTGTGTCCCATCTCTGGAAAAACCCTGCACCGGCTCGATGAGGAGAAGATGGGTCTTCAGTGCGTGGTAGAGCTGAGCCTCTTCACAGAGTTGTCACCCCTTCGGGGACACAAGGTCAAGAGAAGAGGCCCACGTGCTGGATACAGGCATGAAACCATGGAAGATGGCCTGGCTGCCCCGGGGAAGGCCTTCTGCTGGGGATGGAGAGGGTAGCGGCTCTCTCTCGTAGCTCTGAGACCCACCTGCTGGGCATCTGGGCCTCTCCCACTCTGGCCTACTGGCCTCTCCAGCTACAGTCCCCATCATTTACCTTTACGTGCCCCATTTCAGCCCTGTCACGGTACCTGTGCTTCCCTACATCTACCCAGCTGTTCCATGACTTTGTGCTTTGCATCTGCTTGCCTTCTACCTTCCTGGTTTGACTGAAACATATTGATTCATCCCTTGAGATCCAATTGACGTGTCACTTCCTCTGAAAAGAGTTTTCTATTTTCTCCATGTCATGAATAATTCCTTTAGCTACCGATGTACCTAACATTTACCTCTACTCGACAAAATTTAGCAAATACTTCTAGAATATTAACTGTGCCAGGCATTGAGATCGCCACAGAGTAAAGACAGGTGAACAGAGCAAACAGGGCTCTGCTCCAGGGCCCCCTGTCTGGTTACTACTGCCACGTAGAAAATCACCACAACACCTGGTGCTGTGAAGCCATCTCGCCTCTGATGGCTTCTGTGGGTGAGGAAGCAGGAAGTATCCAGCTGGGGGCATTTAGCTTAGGGCCCTCATGGAGTGACAGTTAAATGGGGGCTGCAGCTGGCAAAACAGGGGAGGGGGGTGTTGGAGCATCTGTCAGCCCATAGCCATCTCTTTTTTCCTGTGGTCTCAAAGCCGCTCCGTGTGGTCTCTCTGCAGGGGCTAGTCTGGGCTTCCTCACAGCATGGTGTCCTCAGGACCGTCCGACTGCTTACTAGGCAGCTAAACGCTTGAAGAGTGAGTATTGCAGTAGGCAAGGCAGAGGTTACATTGCCTTTAGGACTTAGCTTTGGAAGTCCCATTGTGTCACTTTTGCTGCATTCTCTCAGCTAGAAATAAGTCACTAGCCTGCTTAGTTTTAAGGGAAGGAGAACTAGGTTCACTCTACTTTTTGATGGGGGAGTTCAAGGTTCTAGAAGAGCATGTGAGATCGGAGATGTTGTTAGAACCATCTTTGGAAAATACAATCTGGCACTTGCCATACTTTATTTTAATGCATGCCCATCTCTCTCACTAAGCTGTAAGCTTGTTTAGGGTACAAGTTGGATCTTTATCTGTTCTCAAAATTTCGCTAAGTGTCTAGAAGAGAGAAGGCACTCAATATTTTGGATTTAATCAATGAATTGTCCATTTCTTTCTCCAAGTTCAGAGAATCCTATTTATGTGTATTATTTTAATTGAGATAATGAACACTTCTGCAAGGATAATTTAGTTTCTCAAAGTAATGAATTTTCCAATTTTCTAGTAGGTTATTTTTTCTTAGCTCTTAAAATCAAACTTGTAAAATTTGTATAGTGTCCTCGATGTAGACACAAAATTTATATTTCCCACCTAGTCTTTCTAAGGACTCTGGATCTTCATGCCAGAACCCTCAACTTCAAGAACTTTGGCTATCAGATGAATAGCCAGTGCCCTTCAAAAGGTTATTTCAACAGAATGCAGGCTTTCCCAGCGATGGAGGTCTAGATGCTCCTCTGCTTTGGAACCCCAACTTGTCTTTCCCCAGATCACTTAGCTCTTTACCCTGGAAAGCTGCACCAGGGAGACTCTTACTCTTATCTCTGAGCGGTGCCTGAGCCACCATCACACCCCAGGAATTTCCTTGGGCTGCTTTATTAGAGAATAGATCCAAGATGCCCTAACACAGTTTTGCAGGCACAATTTGACTGAAGGGTGTGACCAGTGCCTTGGGGCACAGGTGCCTCTGACTCTGCTCCTCTCCCACACCAAGAATGATGCTGGGTGACGACCTCCGGCTCATTATGCACGAACCCATCGGGCAGGGTGAAATAGGACCCATGCTAGGTGCTTGTCACTGATACAGACAACAGTACCTCTTTGCAAAGCTTCCTTAGGTAGCTTTTTTGTTTCCTTGATCCATCCATGTCTTATTTGCAGTACACAGTTGTCTCATATTTGTTATCATATGTCATAGGTGCATTATGGTGATATAAATTATAGATACCGATGATAGCTTCCATTATTGAGGTCTTAGCCTAAGCACTTTATTTACCCACCTCCACTGAGGCTGAAAATATGTTGCGATGTTAATATTCTCTTCCCCATTTTGGAGGTTCCGCAAGGCTAAAATTTACCCAAGATGATAGAAGCAGCTGAGCTGTGTTCAAACGCTCAGGTGCCTGACTCGAAAGTGTTCGAGGGCCCAGCTTTCCTCTGATCTCTGAGTTGTGAGCAGCTGGGGGAGGTCTGCAGTCCTGTCCTTGTAGTTGCAGCCCCCGTCCCCACAGGCTCCTCTCTGGCCATCAGCTCCGCTCGTTTCCTCAGCTGTCTCTTTGACGATCTTATTGCCCAGAAGAGGGATGTTGAGGTGACCCCTTTTGTGAGCTCACTCGTTACTCCCTGCCATGGGTGCTGGCGGCTGACAGTCACAGAGCTGGTACCTGGGGGTAGGTGTGTGCTGGGGTCGCCTGGCAAGCTGCCTCAGAAGTCAGTAGTGTGGGACATGCAGCCTCATCAGGCTTAAAGAGCATGGGGTTTGGAGAGAGTAAAGTGTGTCCTGAGCCTCTGTTGCTCTATCTCCTCGTTGTAGGATCCTGAGCAAATCACTGGGCCCCGCTGAGCCTCAGTTTTTCTCATTTGAAACAGGAGTCAATGACACCTGTCTTGCCTTTCCTTTCTGGGTTACTGTGAAAATCAAACACCTTAACTCTGGAGAGAGTGCTTTGTGAATTGTAAAGTTTCACCAAATGTGGGTGATTTTTATCACAGCAGGGTGGTCCTTCTCAGGGAGCAGGCTGCCATGGAGGGAGGGGACGATGCAAGATGAAGGAGGAGGATGTGACATACTGAGGATCGAGGCTGTTGAGAAAGGTTTTTGAGATGTGTGTTTTGTTGCTGTCATTGTTGGGGGGACGGGGAGGGATAGTGGGGTGGAATGATTCACCAGAAATGAAAAAGCAAAGCTATTAACAAAGTGAAATCTTACTAATTGTATTGTATATGAGAATGGAAATAAAAACTTTGTCAATACATGAAAAGGGTATTAAAGCATGTGTCATTCACATGTTTCGTCAACAGAATGCTTTCAGATGCCTATGCTGTGCACAGCACACAAGTTATTGGGAGAAAATATTGATATAATTGTTTACATAAATTATTTAGATAAAATATTTAGATGAATACTTAGAAAAAAGATAAATACGTGATTTTAAGTTTGCCAGCTCCACAAGTTCCCAATACATTCAAGTAATTTAAATTTAAATTAATTAGATTAAGTGGGATTGCAGTTCTGCCTTGTGTAACATCCTGTATTGTGAAGGCTGGTGTCTTGTCACGGCGGGAGGCCAGCCCTTAACTACATTGGCCCCCTTCCATCCTTCCCTCCTCGGAGCTCCCGACACCCTTGTCATCACTGGCCCCACTGGGGCAGTAACCACGAAGCTGACTTTCTTTTTGAGCAGGAGCCATGGAGGCACTGGTCTCTGAACATCCAACACAATCACATCTGCCTCCATATTGACCCTTGGGTTAACTCACTGGGGAAAGACAAGCCAGCCGTACGTAATGGGAATCACATGCTTTTGTGTGCTAACCTTCAAAAGGCTTGACAAATAGGTGACTGCTAGTGAAGAGCCTCAGAAGTCCCCAGGCGCCTGAGATCCTTTCCTTGCTCCTCCAAACTCTGATTCCATTCCACGTGCTCCTGTCTTGCTTTCGATCAGATCCTGATTCATGTCTCCATCTCTCATCTTCACTCTGAGTTTTCTCTTCCGTTATTTGTTATGCTTATCCAGGCTCGTCCCTGGCTTTAGATCTCTACCCTCCTCATCATACTTTGGGTGACTGGGGGAGCCTACCCACGTCGGTTCCTTGAGGCATCCGTCACCTGACCCAGGCTGCACCCCTACTGAATAATTCAGAACTCAAGAAGTTGACCTGGGACTTAGAGTCAAGTTCTGGCCTGGCTTTGCTGATAGAATTCAGGGATATTGCACAAGATGCTTCAGTTGTCTGGATTCAGTTTTATTAAAAACAGTTTTGCAAAAACTTTATAATGTAGGAAATAGGTCTAATTATCTCAAGGGCTTTGTGTTATTTAGGTCCCTTATAATTGCAAGTGATAGAAAACCCAGTCCACACTGGCTTGAGTAATTAAGTGGACTTCACTGGCTCATGTAAACAAAAGTTACATGGTTTGAGCTGGTTTCAGACATGACTGGGTTCAGGGTTCAAACAATGTCTTTTGTATGTGGTTTCTGTCATCTCTTGGCTCTGTTGGCTGATATACTCACTTTATTCTCAATAGCCAAGTTGTAGAAAGAGGGCTGCAGTGGCTTCAAGCCTAATATTTTCTCCCTTTAAAGTTGAAAGAGGAAAAGAATGAAATAATTTCTCAAGTTAATGTACACACTGCTGTATTTAAAATGGATAACCAACAAGGACCTACTGTATAGTACAGGGAACACTGCTCAATATTCTGTTACAACCTAATTGGGAAAAGAATTTGAAAAAGAATAGATACATGTATATATATAACTGAATCACTTTGTTGTACACCTGAAACTAACACAACATTGTTAATCAACTATACTCCAATATAAAATAATAAGTTAAGAAAAAGAAGCAGAATCCCTTCTATACAGAAAAGTGGTTAAAATTACTTTGCAAATAAAAATTTTGTTTACTTAGTGGCAAAAAGAAAAAGAATCTGGTTGTTTTCCGTTGGTTTGGACTGAGTGATGTGCGCATCCACGAACCCATCACAGTGGAATTGGTTGTCCTGTGGGGATTGGCTTGACCTGGGTCACATGCTGCACCCCTTAGGCTAGTGGCATGACCCTACCTACCCTTGAGAACTGAAGTGGAGGACCCAAGGGTCTTCAAACAAAAACAGAGACTGTGGCCAGAAGGGGATGGAGGCTGGAGAGGCAAAGAGCAGGCATCTCTGCAAATCCCTTCTTCCTCTGGGGGTCTCTGGTTTGTAGTGCTGGGTCATGCTTTTGCTGAACTGTTTCTAAGAGTTTTAGATGGGTGGTAGTGTGGACCCTGCGTCGGTGTTGCAATCAGGAGCCCAGGGGTTGAGTCCTGTCTCCCCCACCTGTGTGACTGAGCGAGGTACCCCTCCTCCCAGAGCCTCAGCATCGTCACCAAGCAAATGAAGCATCTGGACACAGTCTTCCCTAAGACCTTTTCCAGCTCTTATATGCTGGGATTCCCTGAAAGTCTGTATTCAATTGAATGCCCATCCAGAAGGGAGAGGCAGTCAAAAGGAATTTCCCCACTGGAACCAAAGCTTTAGAAATGTAAGATGTCAATGTAAATTCCTTCCTGGGTCCTGTTTTCCTTCTTGTACTTAATAGAACACCAAAGCTCTACATTTTAACTAGGGGTTTTACTGCACTCTTGGTTAATATTGCAGTGAAATTATACTACTGTTGCATTCGGGACCACATCCCGTATTTCCATAACAACAGGCTGGATAAGCCTTAAGTACAGAAAAGTGATGATCGTTAATATAAAATCTACTGGAAACCCATTCTTCTAAACACTTTGCCCTTCCTTTAAAAAATTACTTTACTGAGAAAAATTTAATCCATCTGATCATGATTTAGTTTCTATTGACTCATCATTTTTCCTCAGCAGAAGTGATTTAACTTCCAAAAAGTATTTAAGGGGTAACTTGAACATTCTTTCCTGCCAGCAAATAGAAAATCACATTTACTTTTCCTGTGAACAAATGGATTTTAAACTTGAAGTTTCTAGCCCAAAGCTATGAATGCTTGGGCTGTGGTGTTAGATTTAAACAGAGGAAAATGTCTTCTTAACTTGGATCAGCGAGGCGGCAAGGGTAATATCCAGTCGGAAGGTGCTGGTACCTCTAGTAGTTGTTTATGGCTGTGTGTCCTGATGAGTGGGTCCCCTGCTGTGCTCAGAGCATCATTGCTGGGGGACGTCCTTGTCCTCCTCACATCTGGGAAACCTTGTGGTGTTTCCTTCTGTTCCGTGTCTGATGCACACGGCCACCACCACCACTAGGTAACAAGAGCAAGCACTCCATGCATTGTTGCCCCCCCAGCTCTGCTTGAGAAATGAGCATGTGAAGGTCAGTGGGAAAACTGGTGGGGAAGACACTAGAAAGGGAACTAACCTGTGGCTCAGAGACCTCGGATCTGGCCTTGCTCTGACATTGTCTGGCTGTGGGATCCTCAGCAAATCGCTGACCTCATGTATGCCTTTGTTTCTTCAGCTGTGAAATGAGGACAGTGGGCTTCATCAGTGGGTCTCGGCCCTTGAATGGAAAATGAGCCTCAAGAGGTTACTAGTATGGTAGATATAAATTTCATACTGTTTGGTTTCTTCTTGGAGGGAAGACCGGGGAAATGCCTCAGAGCTGAGGAAGGAAGGAGACAGTAGTGGGGAGGTGAGGAGGGCATAATAAAGACTTGAGGGGGAGGGAGCTGCGCAGACTGAATTAGGAGAATTTTCTGGACTTAGAACGAAGAGGAAAGCCCTTTGGAGCATCAGCCATGCACACATAAGATACTGACAGCAAGAGAAATGGGAAGGAACATCTGAAAGACGTTTACCTTTGTGTTGTAAATATACGCTTTTTTGGTATTTTCACAAAAGGCTGTAAGTTAAGATTTACATTGATTTTCAGTTATTTGGGCTGCTGGAGTACAGCAGATACTCAGCTTTGGTTTGCTCAGCACTTCTGCCATTCTCTATTAGAGAAAGGTTAACCATATCACTTACCATCCAAACAGGACACTTGAGGCTGAAAGGGGACCATTTTAGTGATTACACCAGTACTACCAGTGTAAACCAGGACTATCCCAGAAGAACTAAGATATGATTTATCCCAATATTTGATACACAGTTTTACTTAGGAATGATGCTGTAATACTGAAAAGTGAGGTGCACTGACTCCCAGGCTCCTGTGCACCTAGCATGGTCAGGTCTCGCGGTTCTGGCCTGTGAGAAGAGGCAGAAATCCCTGAAGAGGACCTGCCTCCGTAAGTGAAGGAGCTCTAGGGGAAACTATGGCCTCTGTCCCCTTCCTCCTGCTTGGACTATACACGTGGTGCTCCGAGAGGCATCAGTCATTGCATGAGCATTAGGATGCAAGCCAAGTGCCAGGATGGTGAAGACGAGGGTGGGAGGATATGGGTATTGGTGATTTCATGGACCAGCTGCACAGGCCCGTCCTACTCACCTCCAGACTTCCTGTACCGGGAAAAAATTAACTCTTACTTATTTAAGCCAGTCCAGTATGATTTCTGTATCTCATACCCAACTCAGTTGTGCTGATACATGGACCGGTAGGGTTTGTTTTTAATGTCAGATTACAATAAGATGGAGCAATAAGGTAAGGAGGTTTATGTGGCAAACGCATTAATGCCTTTTCTTGTGTGTGTTTTCAAACACACACAAAAGTAGGTGTAACAGTCGGACGAGCCCCCAAATATCTATAACTGAACTTCAACAATTATTGTTTTATTATTGTAGGTGTTTTTTAAAGCAAGTAATGAAGTTATCCACAACTGGAGAATTGGAAGGGAGATTTTTCAGTAATTTGCCAAGGTAACGAGGAACTCTCTCAGAGGGGAGTTTATTCACAGATTGTTGGCTCTGGGTTATGCTGGGCCATGTGAATCTCTGCTTGAAAACACACATACAAGTAAACACTTTGGTATGATCTACCCTATGGATGGGAGAATAAGCAGAGCCCTGGAAAGCCTCGAGGTCATTACTAGTCATGTGATCCTAGACACCCAATTTAAGCCCTGTAAGGTCCCAGTTTACTCCTTTGTGGAATGGAGATAGCAGTCACCTCACAGGGCAGTTGTGAGAGTTAAATAAGATAGTAATCATAAAGTCTTCTGTACAGTAATTGACATAAGTGCTTAGTAGCACTATTGCTGCTGTTATCATTAACTCAGTTTTAATTTGTGTTTTCTTTGTTTTTCTTCTAGGCCGGGTGGTAAGTGGGGAAGGCTATAGAACCACAAAAAATAAAAAAGTGTCCTATTCCATAAGCTTCATGAAATGATACGTTGTAGAGTGTGGGTTGACAATCAGGACTCTGTCCATACTCGGAGACTAGGTTGATTCTACCAAATAGAGATGGTCCCTAGGGATAAAGATGGATAACTGGCTGCAGGTACATCTGTTCCAGGGTCCAAGGTTAGTCAGTTTGCTATAGTGCTGAGTGCCTGGGGAGATGCTAACTTCTCAGATCAGAGGGAAGTTTCTTATTACTGGATCCTATAAAGAAATCATTTAGTTTGGAGATTTAGAAATATTTAGGGGGACTTCCCTGGCAGTCAAGCAGTTGAGACTTCGCCTTCCAATGCAGGGGGTGCGGGTTCAATCCCTGGTTGGGGAGCTAAGATCCCACATGCCTTGCGGCCAAAAAACCAAAACATAAAACAGAAGCAATATTGTAACAAAACAAATCTTCTCAGATCAGAGGGAAGTTTCTTATTACTGGATCCTATAAAGAAATCATTTAGTTTGGAGATTTAGAAATATTTAGGGGGACTTCCCTGGCAGTCAAGCAGTTGAGACTTCGCCTTCCAATGCAGGGGGTGCGGGTTCAATCCCTGGTTGGGGAGCTAAGATCCCACATGCCTTGCGGCCAAAAAACCAAAACATAAAACAGAAGCAATATTGTAACAAATTCAATAAAGACTTAAAAAAATGGTCCACATAAAAAAAAAAAAGAAATATTTAAACAAAGTCATTTTTGAGATGACTTTTTGAGATTCTCACACAGACTATGAATCAGAAATGCTCAAATTCAATATGCCAGAGTTCTTTGGTTATTAAATCTCACTTGGGGATATTTTCCAACATGTTCTGGGGAATGAGATGCGTGTCTCCCATTCATGGTAACAGGGAGAGTAGGAACCATGTCCAAAGAGACCCCATGTGTGTCCGGATAGCAGGCCTGCCTTAGTGCCACATATGTTTTCCATGGATTGGAGGGTATCTTAGGTGTGGCTCCCTGAAAACAGAGAGCAAGACAGGAATTTGGCAGCATGTTAGGGGTGCACTTTCAGGAGAGAAAGAGTAAAGTGAGGCAAGCAGGATAAAGAAGGTAAAGATGCTATGCAAGGATGTGGTCTCATCTGGAGTCTGGCTTCTGCCTGATCCCACGGAGAGCTCTGGAGCATGGTGTCTACCCCTGAGTAGATCTCATCTTGAGGCAAGAGGACTGGCCTCTTGAACCCCCAAGTCAGCAAGTCAGTGGCTGTGGGGTGTCCCCAGTTGGGAGGGGAAGGTGTAATCTCTCACATGTGCTCCTTTCTGTCTGAGGGCACTTCTCCAGAGAAGGCGGCACCTCTGAGCCATTAACAGCATCATTCCCAGCAGCTGGTTAGGGGATCTGAGAGAGACCCCAGCATAGTCTCCCACAGACAGTGTC
The DNA here is from genome assembly GCF_000442215.2 of Lipotes vexillifer. Classification (NCBI taxonomy): domain Eukaryota; kingdom Metazoa; phylum Chordata; class Mammalia; order Artiodactyla; family Lipotidae; genus Lipotes; species Lipotes vexillifer. Next base: position 400,636 of record NW_006783353.1, read on the forward strand.
TCATTTGAAGTCAGCTATGTACCCCTTACTGCTGCTTTGACTGAGGATGTATTTGGAACAGGGGGGTTAACACCTCTAAAGAGGGTGTTCATTCTCAAGCTTGACTAATACATGGATGCTCTCCTAAGAGGGGAACATTTTCTGAGCTTCCAACATTGGCTTTAATTGTTTTTATTACAACTTTACTTAAATATATATAAACCTGATGGTTTCAGTAAGCTTCCTATGCTTACATTTCTTAAAAAGACATGAAATAAAAAGAAATTACAAATTAATTTTTTAAAGTATATGACCATGGAAAATCAAGTTGACAATATAAATCCAATGAGATGGATGATACTGTTTTGCTGAAACTAAATTGCTGTTTCAAGATAAATTTGTGACTGTGCAATGGCACAGATGGTCTCACGTTTCACACGGCCTCTGTTACAGGACGCTGGGTGAAGGGCCCACTTTCCAGCACTCTTCTGTAGCAGAATTTCTGCAAAACCCGCAGTTGCAGAGTTGGTGAAGTTCTCTGACCTTTCCTTAAAGAGAAGGCATTATTCAGCGTTGCCATGTAGTTTGGTCTCTACTCTTGTCCTCAGCCCATGGTCATTAAAGGCATACATCTTGGCACCACTGTGATCACAAACCCAAATGCAAACACAGGCATTTAAAATGCCATGGCCATCCTCAGTCAGTCAGTCATCCACGACGTACTTACACAACTTTATCAGAATGAAAGTATAATATTTTAAAAGTCATTTAAAGAACTCTTTTAGAGCACTTAGGGCCCCCAGAGACTGTTTGCACATCATTTGATATGAAACAGCAGCTCTTTCCCATGACAAGGGAACATGTATATGGTGAGTTCGCCCCTGTGATGCCACTTGGGATACCCAAGAAAGCACCATTCTGGCTCCTGCTGGTTGGGACAAGAGGATGGAGATGAGGAAGGTCAGCAGTGGAGAGTGAACCACTGACAGTCTGCAAGGCCACTGGATGTGCCCTTGGCCCCATGTCTCATTACAACATTGATGATGCCTCTTGTGCTACGCAAACCACCGACAGAACATAGTGAAAACCCAGAGAGCCATGAGCTCCTGCCCAGAGGGTCCAGCAAGCGGGTTGGGAGACTGGGGTTCCTGGTGCATCCTGGGTGATGATGAACATTGTCATGTTGCCTGCAGGCTGTTCCAAGTGGGAAGGCTCAGGGACCGGAGTGCTTGTGCCACTTGCAGAGGAAGGTTCCTGACTTCCTCGCCTCCCTGTGCTTCCTTACAACAAACTCTGTTCCCTGAGGCAATCTGAGCACCACCTGAGCTAGTAGATTAATGAAGACTGATAGAAAAGGTAGAAGTCTCCCAAATTCAGGAACAAGACCTGCATTGAGCCGGAGAGCCCAGTGTGAGCCACAGGGGTTAAGAAGAGCCTTGCGGTAGAGGGCAGGCATTAAAACACACTCTTTAATCACAGAGGTCAAAGCACAAAGGAAACCAGGTGGGCAGCTGCAGGTTCACCCTCTTCCAGATCATCCTCTAATTTAATACTGGGAAAAGAGGATTCAGAGAGGGTGACTTGTTCAAGGTCTCACACGTTTACTGAATAAATATTTAGGGATCAGTGTCCACTAAAGTCTGGAGACTCTGCTGTGTACCAGATACACAACAGACAGTCGTGAGCCCTCAGGGAGCTCAGGGTTTAAGAGGTAGATAGAAGCGAGCAAACAGATGGTGATGATGCAGTGACATCAGTGTCCTGAGAGAAGGGGCACACGGGAGGGTCTCCTTACATAGCCGGGCAGTCAGAGGGAGCTCCCTAGAGGACGGGCTGGCAAATCCCACAGTGAATGCAGAGGTCTTGTTCTGTTTCTGTGCTGGCCTCACTGCCCAAAGCTTGGCAGGAAGTTTGGGGCCAGGGGCTCACTGCTCCGCAGCAGTGAATGAGCAGCAGGAGAACCAAGGAGAAACTCCACGTTCTTTCAGGGGCATTGATTGAAAACTAAAAGAATTGTGGGCTCACTCACATGACAACTTCTTTTTGAAAGGGCTATTTTATCTTGAAGATTATGAGTTTGGAGGAACTAAGGTGATTGGCAGTGGAAAGAATCAGAACATGTGAAATTCCTTAAAAATTTATTGAGTTAAATAACTTTGTCTATGTTACACATAATTAAAAAAAAAAAAAACCCTTAAAAAAAAAAGAAAGATGGAAGCTGCTGGAAACATTCTTAGCCAGTTTCTTCTAATATTTCAATTCTACACCATGACCAGAAGGCTTCCTAGCTCTCTCTTCACAAGAGTCTGTAACTCTCAGTTTTCTTCCATATAAATCCAACTCTGTGCTGACTTTTAAGGCCAAGGTCATCCAGCTCTGTTACCTCACAGCTCCCAGCAGGCCCCTTCCATTCATTCAAATCGTAGGTGTTATAACGATCCTACCTGGTACCTATCTCTAACATTCCTCTGGAGATGACTAAATCCATGAGGTGGGATGTGAAGTTCATGAAAAGAGGCTTGCTATTTAAAGTGTGGTCCCTGGACCAGTAGCATCAGTATCACCAGGGAGTTTGTTAAAAATTGCAAAATCCTAGTCCCCAGCTCAGATCTACCGAATGAGACTTGAAGTCCAACAAGACCCTCAGGTGATTCTTGTGCAAATTAAACTTTTAAAAATGTTCTAAAGAGATAGTGTAAGTAGAATTAAATTCTAAATGTCATACAGGTAGTTTATATTAGATTTATCTGTAAGATAGCATCACATTGCTCACTTTTCTTATGTTAAATTAAAAAAACCCCAAAACTTGTACTAATAAAGTTTTTTGGTTTTTTCTGACTGACAATTACAGCATTTTGGTAGCTAATTTGAGTAATACTGGCATTATTACTACCTTTTTAAAGCATGCTCAGGATTCATAAAATAAATTTTAAAACCAGCAACTAAATAGGAATACATTTCCAACACAAAAACATTTAAACCCATTATAAAATGTTTAGAAAATTATAAATATATTGAAAATATAAATGCTAAATACACATTAACAGATTAAAATGAATAAACACAGTATTATCCATAGCACATTACATGAGAAAGAAGAAATGATAATTAATCACAAAAAATTTGAAAATGTAATTTGCCCTTTGTAAACAAATTAAAGAGCTAAATCTGAAAATAAAATAAAGGCCATGTGTGTTGATACCATGATTGGGGAATTGTGAGCACACCTTTGAACAAATTTTTCTAGCTGCTGAAATGGCTCCTGTGTGTTCTTATCAGGCAATCTGAGAAAGAAGACTCTTCATCTTCAGATAACTTTATAATTGTATCTCCTGTTTGAGGGACACTCTTTGGACAACTTTCAGGAACCAAAGTCATATAAATATATATATGTGTAAATAAATACATCAATTTATTTATTTATACATATATTTATTTATATATATATATATATATATAGAGAGAGAGAGAGAGAGAGAGAGAGAGAGAAGAGGGAGAGAGAGAGCTGTATGTTTTGTCTCAAAGAGAGCATTTCAGGTTTATCTATGTCGTCTTTGGTTTTATCTTGTACTCCTGATACTTTAAGCAGAGTTACCTGTTCCAGTTTCAAAACTGTCAGATTTATACACCACTAGTTGGAAAAACCTTTGAACCAGATAAGAATTATTCTTGTGGATGAGGCTTTACTTTATCAATTGTCATTTTCTTCCTCTTCTTGAGGATTCTGGGGATTAGAAAAATGCGTTCTAAACAGAAAGCTTTGTTCAACACAAAATTTGAATGCAACAGAGAACTCTTTAAATATGCAATCATTATGCAAATCATTTTCAGATTTATTTAAATTTTAAAATAATGGTGTTACATTAGTAAAAAATGCGTGATTTTTTAGTAGCATATATCAGAACACCCAAATACCAAAACTAATAATGACCGTAATGATTAGCAATATTGACATCAGGCAGAGGTCATTGTCAACAGACTTACTGAAATGGAAGAGCAAGAGATCATGGGAAAAAAATGACATTGTGGGAACTCTTT
>NW_006783353.1:404803-428919 GCF_000442215.2 Lipotes vexillifer
CTCTTTCCCCAGCTTTTACCGTGCAAAAATTTTCCATTCATTCACACCGAATTAGAATAAATTTTTTGAGACAAATCACTCTAAGTTTGAATTCAAGTCTAAGATGCCTAGAGCAGTAACATATGCCAGTGCTCGCCACCGGGAAATCTGCTAGGAAAAGTCATTTATCTTCAATCCAAACTTCACTGATTCATATTTTTAGCCAACTTCAACAAGAATAGTACCTGCAGGAACCAAACTTATGTTAAATGTTTTTTAACATAAGAAATGTTTACAAAAGCTTCCATTTGTATTCCTTTCCTTCTGATTATCTTGGTATTTTTATGGAGTATAATGGTTTTCCAGAAATGAAACCTTATCGCATTTACCTGTGGGAAATAGGAGTTTAAATTATAATGGTATGACTTGTAGCCTTGTTCCAAGATCAAATTTAGCTGCAAATTGAAGGTCTGGTGAAGGTTGCCTGCGTAATGGGTGCTGATATACACCTCTACTGTTCTCTTCATGAAAACCCTTGGGTGACTGGGAAAAGTCTGTGCCTTCTGGGTTTCCTTTCTTCCAGGCTCTGTTGGTCTCTCTGTGTCCCATGTGGGGACCACTGGAGGCTAAAGCCATCAATCCGGTGACCACATTGCCTGGTTCTGAATCCATATCTGCCAGTCACGCTTTGCTTGGCTTTGTAAACCCTCTGGGTCTCTGGTTGCTTATCTGTCAGGAGGCCGACCACTGCATCTCCCTCCAGGGGTGGGTGTGGATTAAATGATAACAGTGCAAACCATATGCTAAGTGCTCTGTGTTTGTTACTATTGTAAAAGCCAGGAGATGGTGACTAGGCCCGTCTATTCCCTTCCATCTGCCCCCAGGAAGAAATGAGGGAAAAAAGCAACATTTTTCATCCATATCTTTAGAAGCAACATGGTGTGGCTGAAAAGACACCAGTGTGTTGGAATCACATAGACCGAGGCTGTGTGATTATTAGCTGTTAATCAAGAGTGTATCATTTATGCCCTCTGAACTTCAGTCTCCTCGTTTGGAGGGAACGATACTGTCTACCTCAGAAGGACTTGAAGGATATTACATTTGTTAATAAAGTAATTAGTAAAGTATATAGCACTTATCTGGCTAGTTGGTCGAAATGGTCAACAAAGCTCACTTTTCCTCCCTTTCTGTCCTCACAGTCACATTCCATGATTCTTCTTGGTTTTCTTCTGCAGATAAACTTTCATCACTCTTCAGTTTCCTTTTCCTCTGTAAACTTACTCATCCTTCATCCAGCTCTTTGAATTCCTGCCCTTTTCTGGGCCAGCATCTGTATCAATTCAACTGGGGCATTAGCTACTCTAGAAGTTAGAACTTCCAGCAGTGATCCCTTAATCCCTCCAAGAGAGCGGGAGAGAGAGGAGGAAACTCTGTGGGGTGTGTGTGTGTGTGCACGCATGTGTGGGGTGTGTGTGCGTGCATGTGTGGGGTGTGTGTGTGCACATGTGTGGGGTGTGTGTGTGTTTCATCTATCTATGCATTCAACCGAAACTCACCGAGGTCTCACCATTACACTGAAACAGTGCAAGTTTCCGGGAACTAAAGCCAGAACATAGGCCTGGTCCCTAGCTTGGCAAAATTCATAAATTCTTATGGGGGAAAGAGACACATAAACAGGTCCTTGGAAGGTAATACGGTGAGTATGAAGGGTGTGCAGGCAGCATTAGGGAGGGACTGCTCATCCATCTGTCAGAGCAGGTGGTCAAATCTTTAGAGGAAGTGGGGCTCCCCGAGACTTGCAGGGTATGCTAGAGTTAGCCCAGTGGGGGAGGGGAGAAAGAACAAGGTGAGGTGGGGAGTTGGGGCAGAGGGGTCAGGAGGAACCAAGCACCGAGGAGAGACACAGCTTCGTGGCAGCATGGTGACCACGGACTGGAAGTGAGAGAAGACCTGAGCCTGTAGAGAGATCAAGGGACAGGAGCTAAAACTGTACCTGTAAAGCCACAATATAGGATTTTAATCAGAACAATCTCGCCAGATTTGAATTGTAGAATTCTCAGAGGCTCCCTTGATATTAGACTCAATGGGAGGCAAGACTGAAAACCCAGAGACAAGTCAGACAAGCTGGAAGGGTAGGGGAACAGGTGAGTCAAGAGATGATGAACGCATTGATCAGGGCAGGGGTGGGAAGGACAGAGAAGGGGGTGTATTTTCAGGGTTCTCCAGGAAACTGAACCAATAGTATATATGTATATCACATACATACATGAGGAGGCTTGTTATAGGAACTGGCTCACAGTTCATGCTTACAAAAATGGAATTAGGCCACCATTGAGGATCTGGTCTCAGACAGCTCTCTGCCCCACTGAGAACTTGAACTTTCTTTGAACTGGACACCACCAGCTGTATTCAGAACAGCACCTGCCAGCTGCAACCTTATGGTCTCAAGTTCTCCTCTTGTAACTATGCAACCATTTCAGACCCCAAATAAGCCTAACTTAACAATCACCCGTACTTCTGGCCAGCTCTAATTTCAATCCTTGATAAACAATTCATGTAAATATAACCTTCAGTTTTTGCCTTTATAACTCCATTTTGTAGTTGGGTGGAACAGAATTCAAGTGCTTCTTGAATCTGTGTCTCCCAGGCAGCAGTCCTAACAAACCCCAAATATTTCATTTCAGTCAGGTCTCCATTTATGTAATTTTGGTTAAGAGCACTGTGGGCAGGACGTGCAGTACCCATTCGATGTTGTTCTTGGGTAGTTTCTCCTATTTCCTTCTGCTCCAGCGCCCCCAGGCAGCTTACACTGACAGTTACCATTCTGCATGGGAAAGGTAAACTTACTGGTTCCCAGTTGGGGTTTCCCCTCAACCCTGGTTTGCCCGCTGTCACCCGGAGGTGGATTCACTGATAGAGGTTTGTAGCATCTGACCTTGTAAGTTGTCGGTGACCAGTGTGTTCTCTGGTATTGGAGAGATAAAAACCTTGTATTCTTGGGAGCGAGAGTGCCCAATTTGCCGTGCCAAGGTGCCTTTCCTTGACAGAACCTTCTGTAACCGTTTGCCATCAGTAACCATCGATGGTGCTGAGGGGGGCAGGAAACCCCCTGAGGGTGACCACGTATTAGAGTATGTTCAGCGCAAGTATCCACCAGAGCTGTCACCTTTTGTTTATTTCTGGGGACCAGTGAATAGTGAGCCCAACACAAGGCCTTGGATCACCTCCAGCGGCCTGCATCCCACCTAGAATAGGACTGTATCCCTGAGGCCTCTGCTGGGCCCTTTCACTGGACCCTTTACAGCCTTGGGATAGCCTTCTGGCTTTGCCAGCTTCCCCTCTGTCTTGGCTCTTTCCCACAGCCTGTACCCATTCCCGGGATTTGCCAGTCCCCCCCAGATCAGCAATGGACAGTGGACCACCCAACATCATAAATGTCCTGTCCCACGACTGGGCTGAGAGTGGATGTCAGATCCCACACCGGGTGCTGGGGGCAGACTGATTGTCTTGGTTTATATTCCTGCAGTGAATGTGGCCCAATCAAGGCCTTCAAAGACAGGGGGTAGATGGCCTGTCTCATTCCTCACTCCCTATGGATTTGTGGCACCTCCTCTGTAGATTCCCAAGGCCCCACATGTCCAGGGAGAACCCCTTATTGGGCCAAGCCTCCCTGCAGCTAGAATAATCCAATTAACAAGGGAGTGAGGCCCTGGAACCCCCCAAGCACCACGCAGGTGCTGCTGGAGGGTTGGGTGTGTGCTGATGGGGCTCATTTCCTCTGCCTCCTACCCGTTAGAGAAAAGCCACCCTCCACCCGGTATCCCATATGCCCACTCACCATGCCTGGGTACCTTCCCTGGCCTTTTGCTGGAACTTAGCAGCTATATGAGTAAACTTAGCAGGCATGTATTCTCTCGTCACAAGTGTTTCCTGAATTGGAGGCTGCCCCATGGGCTGGGATGCTGTCACTGTGCCTTTGCTTTCTTCTGCATTAGGGCGTTCTGTCCATTTCACAGTCATTACACAACATCCTTTTCTTTCCCTCCTCACTTTCCCAGGATCCCATCTCTTAGCGTCCCCATCAGGCTTTGTTATGAGGGCTCAGACCTTAATGCACAGTACCCTGCACCTGCCTCACTTTGCAAAATGGGGACTTACCACCCTGCTCTTCCGCCTTGTCTGCACGTCCTCTAACCTCCGCTCTTCTTCCCACTCTCTGAACTCGAGCTTCAACCTCTAGCTGGACGTCAGTGTCCAGCCACTCTGCCCACCCTAGAGGTCAGCACACCACAGCAGCCCTCCATCCTCTTCTGTTAGCCAAGAATTCTAAGAATGGAGACCCGGTTGAGTAAAAAAACAAGAAAAAAAGCGATTATTTGGGGTTTGTTAGGACTGCAGCCCAGGAGACACAGATCCAAGAAGCACCTGAATTATGTTCTGCTGGACACAAAAATGGGGGAGGCTTATAAAGGCAAAACCCACAAGGTTACATAAATTGTTTATCAAGAATTAGGGCTGGAGCTGGCAAGAAGTAAGAGCTCTTGCTAAGAAAGGATTGGTTGGGGGTTTGAAATGATTACATAGTTGCAAAGGGGGAGGGTCTTTGAAACTGGTGCATATTGTTTTGAAAATGGCTGATGGTATCTTTTGAGTTTGACACCATTTAGAAGATTCAAGTTCTTAGGGATGCAGGATCCTGTCTGAAAGCACTTCCACCAGGGCCACCCATCCATTTTGATTTTTAAATGATCTTAATGTATGTCATCATTTCTTTTCCTCAGTGTGCTCTGTGCAGTTCCTCAAAGAAGTGCATTAGACCAGCTGACTTTGGAGGCATCCCTGTACTCACACAGTGGTCCAAAAGTATCTACTGTATGGGTCACCCCTCCCCACACAGAGGTTGATGACCAACCTGGGATTCCCCCGTGGCAGATGGGTCTTTCCCAAGACCCACCTCTTTGGTCTCCTGCCTGGCTTGCCAATTGTTGGTTCCCAAACTGACCCCTGTACATGGAGGGCAAGGAGAGACTGAAGAAAGTGCCAGAACACTCCAGATAGGTAAGAGGCAGGTGTAACATAGGAGGCTTGTCTCGGACATCGCAAGTGGAGGTGGATGTAGGTGGATCCCTACATCCACCGCCAGAATCTTAAAAGTTTACACAGAGGCTTTAAGTGGGTTTAGTCACGTATGCTGTCTATCCAGATGGTCTCAACAGCAGTAGCCTGTCTCAAGGCTGCGTCCTTGGGGCAGCTTCCAGTGTGAGCAGGGCAGGTAGAATGTACATTCCAAGGATGCAGGAGGGGCTGCTGATTGCCCAGGTCCAGCTCAGAGTTAACCAGTGGTCATGTCCTCTTGATGGCCTCCCCCAACAGAAGGAAATGATAAATGTGTTGAGAGGTGGAGGAAAGCGAAGATGAAGCCTTGTTTCTGGTTTGGATGCCTTGGTTAGTGATGGGGAAACAGGGTTTCTTAAGGGGATTTTGGACAGAGTTGTTGAAAGGGGGGATAAGCTCATTGCTGACAACCCAATGGGGGCTGTTTACATTATCTTCATTCAGAGTAATCCTGGTGCTTGAATTTTGTCCTTAAATGAGTTCACAAACTCAGGTAATAAGCTCAGATATACAAGAAAAGCCAACTACAGAACCTCACAACTGTCTTTTTCGTTTTGATCTACCCGTTCTTTCTGCTCAGTCTATTTGGAGCTTCCCCTCCCCTCCCCTCCCCTCCCCTAGGGTTTGAACCTCCGTAAGCAGTTGTGATCCCAGGGGAGGTTGCTTAGTGGGGTGGGTGGGGCCGCGCAGCTGCATCTTGGGCATCAGGCCACACAGGCGTGCTGGGATGTCCTTCTTCCTGACGCCGTTGGCCTCTCGGGTCTGGAGGTCTTTGCTGCACGTGGCCTCAGACGAGGAGCATGGGATTCCCAGGGAAGCCTGGAATCACCTGCCTGGCACCGAGCTCTGCCCAGGAAACAGGTGCAAAGTCTCAGTTTCTTGGGATCCCATCTCACACCTCCCCTTCTTAACTCTCTCAAGAGGATCCCTCTCTCTTCTATATTTTCCCTCAGACTCTTTCTCTTGATATATGATCAGCACAATTTTTAATTGGGTTAGAATTTTGTAAACCAAAGCCTGAAAGCCCATTTTCACCCTTTAAGGGGTTTCCACCCTTGAGGCATTAGACCCTTCCCTTGAGAGCAATTCTAGAAAGCCCCCTCCCCTTGAACAGGAAGGGAAAGAAGGGGCAATACTAAAGGAAAAAACATCAGTTAATACCTTAAAAAATAAAACTAAAAGAAAACACCATCAAAAATAAAATAAGCAATGGAATAAGAATTTTCATTTCCTATTTTGGGAAAGCCATTGGCCAAAAAAGGAACAGCAAAGGCATAGAAAACAAAACATATTTGGAGTGAATAATTGTAAATATTAATTAATATTGTAACCTTTGACTTTAATAATTCACATGTCATTCTGTTTGAGAGAGGGTAAGTTTTTTGTTTTTGTTTTTATCCTGTCCTTGCTTTCATAGTTTCAGGCATGTATCTTGCAATCTTTCTAAAGGTATCTGACGAGTGGGCTCATAGATTTGGGAGAAAGTGAGATAATAAAATTAGAGTGAATCAGAGAATCAACTAAGGTTAAGTAAGAGATGTCAAGTGATGCTGCACTTTTTCAAAAAGAAATGAAGGCTGTTTATACTGTTTGAGATAGGAAAATAGAGACATTTCTGGCAAGTGATGAGATGTCATGTCACCAAATGTGTGTTTACTGTTTAAGTGTCTGTTTTATATTTTCACTCAACATTGACATTTTGCCAATTAAGACCTCAGGTAAGTGTTAAATTCATTTATGTGGTCTGTTGACCCAAACACCAGTAGATCAAACATTTGATTCCATCTTGTAAACACTTTGGGCAAATAGAATTCCAAGACTGAGATTCGTGTTTTCTAACTGGAGAGCTTAACACTCGGAGAGTATCTGTGTCTATGGTCTGATAAGATGAGAAGGTTGGGGCTTCCCTGGTGGCGCAGTGGTTGAGAGTCCGCCTGCCGATGCAGGGGACGTGGGTTCGTGCCCCGGTCTGGGAAGATCCCACATGCCGCGGAGCGGCTAGGCCCGTGAGCCATGGCCGCTGAGCCTGCGCATCCGGAGCCTGTGCTCTGCAAGAGGAGAGGCCACAACAGTGAGAGGCCCGCGTACCGCAAAAAAAAAAAAAAAAAAGATGAGAAGGTTGGGATTCAGCTCACATGAGGGTGTATATTCACTCTGAGCATCATTGTGAGGTCACAGTGCTGTTCCTACTTGAACTGTACCCAAGAGACCCAGGCTGTGGTTTCATATCCACCTCAAATCCCTTTACTTCTCTGGCTTCAGTTCCTTCATTTATACAATGATAAGGTTGCCTTGGGTCAGGGGTCAGAAATACAAACACCTACATGGGCAGGACAAGTGACAGAACCATAAACGTGTACATTACTGTGTATCACACCATTGCTACTTGTTTTCTTCACACTCACAAAAACAACTGTGTTGAAATTCCAGTCTCTTTCACAGATCGTTAATCTTTTCTTTGGCATCCTTTCCACACACCAGCCATGGCTCGTCTCATGGTTTGTTTTCCTAATGGAAGATTAAGTTGTATTCTTTTGCTGCAGACACACTTTGTTGGTGTATTAAACCCAAAAATCTTTATGTTTTAGAAAAGTCTGTCTGGCTCACATTTTTTGTTTTTGTTTTTGGAAACACGTAGCTTGTTGTTTCTTTTTTCTCTTTTTGTAAAAGACATGGATGTGATGGTACATTTTTATTTTATTTTTATTCTATAATAAAAGCAATGATGTCACTGGGGTAATACCTGTCAGTTGACCCTCAGCCTCAGGAAGGGGAGTAATGGGAGGTGTGGGAACTGTGGCCGAAGGAGAGCATGTCCTCTGGGACCTTCCTTACCTCTGTGCAGCAGGCAACTGCCCCTCAGCACCATTCGATTGTTGGCCTCTGAGAATATGAGTCCAGGATGGATTTGTGTGTGTGAAAAGTTTTTCAAGAAGAGCTGTAAATCCTGATTATTTTACATGGAATTCTCCTGAGGTTTAGATGTTGACAACAAAATTTAAATTTAAATAAACATCAGTAGTAGCAATACTTAATGGTCAACGGCTCAGTCCAAGCATGAGAAAACTATGAATTTGATGCCCACAAAGCTTTGAGGCTTTTGGGCCATGTGACCTTTAAGTTCTTTTTCCCCTAGAACTTTTTTTTAAAACAAATATTTATATACCCCTAGCTACACTCTGGGCACACTTAAAGTACTTTACATATCCTAAGTCATTTAATCTCAAAACAGCTTTATGAAGTTGGTGCTATTATCTTCGTTTTACAGATGAGGAACTGAGGCACAGAGCAGTTGAGTGACTTGCCTAATGTCACAGAGCAAATAAGTTGTAGAGCCGGAATTCCAACAATGGTCCTCTGCACCAGAGCCAGAAATCTCTTCCTTTATTCAGGTAAACTTCTATTTTCTATTTTTAAAAATGTCTCCTTAACAAACATTAGTTTATAAAATTTGTTGTGGACAATGAGCATATTTATTTGGATTTGTATGAAGTTAAAAGTTTAGAATATTTTTATTTTGTATGTGATAAAAAGTGTGGGTCAGTTCAATACTCTGCTTACATTAGTGGGATTGATGAGAATGAGATGCTGGTTAGGATCTTCCAATCAGATCTCACATGTAAATAAGTGGTTGCCCTTTGATTGGCTACTGATGATCCTCAGAGGAAGTGATTAATGCTTTGCTTTTCTGGCTGACTGGGTACCTAGAGAATGTTAATACAAATGGAAATTCAGCCATATGTTTAAGCAATCTGTCACAGCAAAGAGATTTCCAGAGCTTTTTGGTAAAAGAGGTTTCTGAAGGTATGTATGAGCGATATATGGGCTGAGTTTTTATTTCAGCAAATATAAGGATGTATATTATCCCTTGAGCTTTGTTATTAACCTCAGCTTCACCTCCGTTAATATTTACTCCGCAGGTCAATAAATCTTGATATTCACTTCAACAGAAGCCAGTATCTTCAGATTATGAGTTATTAATCTTGGCCAAACTGAAAAATTGTGTGAATATTCTTCTTTTGCTAGAGAAAATGAGGACTTTTTTGGTCTCCTTTTTCTTCAGGCTCTCTTAAATGGGAAAGTTCATTTTTATCTGAATCTTCAAACACCTTTTCAGATTTAGTGTTTGGAGTTCAGGGTATGAGTCTTAATATGAGAAGACCTTTCGGAAAGGTCTCTTTCCCATTGAAAGCACTGTAAGAAAGCAAGGGTTAAATCTTATTTTAAACCCTCCTGTGAAATACCTTGATTTCAGGGGGAACTAAGAGAGCACTGTAGCCAAGTTACTGCTTTCCATCTTTGTGTTATTTATAGACATTGCTTGATTTGAGTCATAACAGTGTAATGCATTTCTAGATCCTGCCAGCAAAATGCTGTGTAGATGAACAACTGCATGTGGCCCATCTCAGGATACAAAACAACAAGTGTGAAAAGACATAGGTGAGTGGATTTGCTTTCCAACAGCATAAATGCTGGGCTTGAAGTATGCAATAGAAGCAATTAGTTTGCTGTTTCAAGAGAGTATTTCTAGTCCTATAATCTGCAGAATCATGCCTAAGTGACAGAGAAATTCAAGACAAAAGGAGATGAAAAATCATGGAAGAAGTTAGAGGTCGTCTTAGCTGGTGGCTGGTGGTTGCTGCTTAGGGGGATGGGAAAATGTAGCATTTGGAAATAGCTGTGTAGAGGGGAAAGGGTCTTTGCAAAGGCTGATTTAAAGGAAAAAATTTCCAAGATTTTCCAAGGTGTTTGATTGGGGGATGGAGGGTAGGGGAACCAGGAAGTAAGGGTGGGGGTTTGTTAAGTGTGGTGGGAGACTCTGGTTAGGCAAAGCCCCTAGGAACCCTGTTTCTCAAAGTATGGTCCTGGGACCAGCAGCATCAGCATCACCCAGGAACTGATTAGAAATGCACATTATGAGCCCCATCCCAGAGCTATTGAAACTCTGGGGGTGGGGCCTAGGAAAACGTGGTTGGACAAGCTTTCTAGCTGATTGTGAAACACACTCAAGTTTGAGATCTATTGCACTAGGGCCCAGACTTTTCAACCTTATCTGTACACTGCAATTCCTTGAGGAGTTTCCAGAATAATGATGCCTGGGTTTTACCCCAGAGGTTTGATTTAATTGGCCTGGGGTACGGCCTGGACATCAGGATGTTTTACAGCTTTCTAGATGATTTTAATGGGCAGCCAGGAGAATTACTCTAGGGCAAGTTCCAATCCTAAATTACTTTTTCAGATTTAATTCTCTCTTTTTCACATCAAATATTTTATAATGCTTCCTTTACTATCCTGAAATGAAATTTATATGAATATTATTACTTATGCACATATTTTTAACTGAATATAAAGGAGGAATAACAGAAAAGTAATTTGTTATAATATGAATTTCGAACATTTTAATTTGTGAGTCTGACTACACTTACAGTGAAGCAAGCAGATGCTCGCATTGAGTTATCATCAGTGTGACAGTTGCAAATGCAGATTGATCCAGAAGTGTTGAACCGGCAACTCCAAACCAAACCGTGGGCGACATTACTGCTGGGTGGGTGTGGGGGGGCATGGGTTTCTGAACAGAACAGATCTTGGTAAAGTTTCTAACAAAATAACCATCCGTTTTCTATTTCTCTGAGCCCTTGTTTGCACTTAAAAGGAGCAGTGATTTATGGTAGTGGATGCCGTGGTACCTTGCTAGGATGCTCCTCCAGGACTGAAGCACCTATTTCCCCAGCTGCTGGCAGCGCTGTTGGCTGATGGCCTTCAGCTGATGGTCCTCTTTGGTCTTGCCCTCAGCTGTAGGGGCTGCCTTGCCGAGATCTCTCCAAGATCATGCCCGCTACTCAGGCAGAGATATCATTTGATTTCTGGTCAGTGCTGGGCTGTAAGTGTGGCAGCCCTCCTGCCTTCATTCAGGACACCTCCGAAGGGCCATCTAGGCTATAGTCTCTCCGTTGGATTGGCCGAGACCTTTGCTTCAACTGCATCGCCGCTCAGCTTCTCTCCTGCCCAGCCCTGCTCCCCTCAGTTCCCCAGGAGTGTTGATTCTGAGAATAGTCTGCAGTAAACTTCCTGCTACAGATCCATCTCAGGGCCTACTCCCATGGGAACTGACAAGTAATACTGTCCTTAGGAAGAAAACCTGAGTCCTTTACTAGTCACCTGGGTTACAGTTATCTCAAAAGATTCTCGTTTAGTATTTTATCCCATGAGAGCAGCTACATTGAGACAGACAGGGACAAAACTGGAATTGTCTTTGGCAGAGGGACTGTTGGGAGGACCAAAGCAGGCAGGTAGAGGAAGGCTGAGGCAGTGAGAATAGAATGGACACTGGAGTTGTAAGCGATCAGAACAAATTCCTGGGAATTGATCTGGTAGAGACACTGCTAAATTCAGAGGCAGGGTAGCCTCAAGCAAAGATGTAAGTGAGGCAACATTTGTTTTACTTTTCTCCAGTGCTTTGTTTCTCTCCTTGGAGTCTGAAGCTCTCAGAACCTACTCTCTGGAAAAGATCTGATAAGCTATTTACCCCCTAGTGTGAATCTAAGTCAACAGTTTTGTTTTTTCTCTTCCAGAGATATTTGCATTTTAAATGTTTTTATGGAATAACAGTTGTGGTCCTTGGCTAAAAGGAATTTTATGAAACTGCTTACATCGAAGGATTGGGGATAGGGAACAGGGAGTCTTTCCTCTTCTCACCCACTCAAAATCTGTTCTCATTGTAGAGATTTTTAAGGTCACACGAGAGTGAGAATGGGGTACCCTAGCAGCTAGCAGGAATGTCTGTGAGCTCTTTGGGAATGAGTCATTCATGAATTTTATTTCCCTATCCCCTTGGAAATTGATGTATAATTACAAAGAAAAGCCCTATAGTTTTGGTTTTAAAGATAGAGTAAATCTGAAAATCTTCAGTAGTCTGGACATATTGTTAGAATCATGAGTGTGGTTTTTTTTTTGAATATTTATTTATTTATTTGGCTGCACCAGGTCTTTTTTTTTTTTTTAACATCTTTATTGGAGTATAATTGCTTACAATGGTGTGTTAGTTTCTGCTTTATAACAAAGTGAATCAGTTATACATATACATATGTTCCCATATCTCTTCCCTCTTGCATCTCCCTCCCTCCCTCCCACCCTCCCTATCCCACCCCTCTAGGTGGTCACAAACCACAGAGCTCTGATCTCCCTTTGCACCAGGTCTTAGCACACGGGAACTTCATTGCCACGTGTGGGATCTTCGCTGCGGCATAAGGGATCTTAGTTGTGGCATGTGGGATCTAGTTCCCTGACCAGGGATCTAACCTGGGCCCTCTGCATTGGGAGTGTGGAGTCTTAACCACTGGACCACCAGGGAAGTCCCATGAGTGTGGGTTTTGAAAAACTACTATAAAACTGTGAGAAAACATCTGTAAATTTCATTTATTTGTAAAGTCTTTACCAAAAGGTGTGCGGTCTTGGCCCAATAATTTTGTATCTCTGGCCTTTAATTGCTTTGCCATGAAACAGATCATTATTCAGATTCCTCTCATGAGATTATTTCTCATCCTCCTGTTCAATCATCTTAATGAAATAGAAGGAGAAATGAAAAAGTGAAAGCAATGAGAACAACTTTAAGAAGTCTCTGTAAAGGACTCCGTCCTCTTTAGCAGCCCTGTCATTCATTTGTTCATTCATTCATTCATTCATTCCACAACACTGACTGTCCACACTGAGCTAAGTCTAGGCCTCAGTCCAGAAGCAGAACAAATAAAGAGGCCCTAGTTTATGACCTTGAGTAATTCCAGTGTAGTGACATCTTTCTTGATGTGCCGACTCTCGGGGCACGACTTTATTTACTGCTCACATTAGTTGTGTCCTTGGCCATAAATTAGCTATGACTTTGGGTCTTACGTGTGGCGTGTGTGAAAAGCCCCCGCATGCTGTTGGCCAGGGCGTTGTTTGCATAATGTGTTGACTGTGCGTGTTTAAACAACACGTTGGCGGATCATTAATACTAGGTACAGTTACCGAAATGAAACCCTCGAGAATTTCTTCCCTTAGTAATCTGAAGTCTTGCCAACTTTCGTGCCTTTCCTGAAACCAAATAACTGGTTTTCTTTTTACCTCTTTTTTACCTCTTTTACCTCTTTTTCAACCACTCGACTAGCTAGAAGTTATTTGGTTAAGCTTTCTGAGCCATAAACGCAATGTTTTCTAATGAAATGATACAAAATCTGAGGAAAAAGTCCCAACAATAGGATGCCGTGATTTTCTGAGAATGTTCTTTATCCATAAAACAATTTAATACAGTTGTTATTAAATGTAATAGTTCTTTGATAAGTGCACAGTGACATGGTTAGTAGGTGTAACTTGCAGTTGTACAGAACAGAGTTCCCTCCTGTGTGCCTATCACTTTTCTGGGCTGGGGCTCCTGTGGGCCCATCATCATTCTGGGCTGGGCTCCTATGTGCCCATCTCTGTTCTAGGCTGGGGCCTGCAAGCAATGAACAAGACAGACATGGATCCCTGCCCACGAGGAGATGGCATTCTGAGTGGAGAGAGAGAATTAACACTGCCAAATAAGTAAAGGTGTTGAACACTGTGGGAAAAAAAAAAGAAAAAGTAGAGTAGAATCAAGGAGAATCTAGCATGCTGAGGTGGAAAGTAGCTGAGGTGTTAAGTAGGGGTGAAGGTCAGCTTCACTGAGGAGCAAAGACATAAAGGAGGTGAGGGCTGGAGCCAGGGGATGACTGGCCGAAAGGGCACTTTAGGCAGGGGACTGACAAGAGCAACGTCTCTCAGGTGGAAATGCCTGTCATGTCCCAGGAGCTTCAGCCAAGTGAGCAGGGAGAGAGGAGCAGGCAGGAAGGTCACAGGGCTTTGGAGACCCCTGTGGCCATTACTATGAGGCACATGGGAAACCACTTGCAGGCCTTTGAGCAGAGGAAGAGCATGATCTGAGTCATGTTTTAAAAGCATCACCCTGGCTGCTTTGTTGAGTGTTGACTGTAGGGTTACAGGCAGAATGGGGGGATATTGCAATAGCCCAGGAAAAGGAAGATGGTGGCCAGTACTATGATAGCAGAGGTGGACGTGGTGAGAAGTCAGATTATGATGGAACCAAAAGGATCTTCTGATGGATTGGATGTGAGTATGAGAACATGGGAAGCGTCCCAAACTGTTGTCCTGTGGAAGGATTGGATAACTGGAAGGGTTAGGTTTCCAACAGCTGAGATGAGTAGGCTATGCAGGGTGTAAATATTTTAAGGGTTCAGTTTGGACATTCTGAGATTGCCGTGTCTATTAGACTTCCAGGTGGAGACAATGATATATACAAACCAGCTAGAAGTCTGAACTAGAAATGTAAATTTGGGGGTTACATTAAAAAGTTTTTTTCTCTCATTCCTCATGATTATTACCGTCATTGTTATTCTACTTAATAATAGGAGCAGAGAGAAGTAGAGGAACAATCTTGGTGTTTTTGACCTCAATTTCCTAAAATTGGCAGTTTGATTTGAAAAGTAACACTATTTTGACAAGAGTTGCTCTGTTATAAAAGAACTGTCTTGGGCTTCCCTGGTGGCACAGTGGTTGAGAGTCTGCCTGACAATGCAGGGGCCATGGGTTCATGCCCCGGTCCGGGAAGATCCCACATGCCACGGAGCGGCTGGGCCCGTGAGCCATGGCCACTGAGCCTGCACGTCCGGAGCCTGTGCTCCGCAACGGGAGAGGCCACAACAGTGAGAGGCCTGCGTACCGCAAAAAATAAAAAAGAACTGTCTTCTTGGGTCATGGAAAGGGAAGTTAAAATTATTGGGCAGCCACAGTTTATGTGACAGATGCATTACTGAGAGAACCTGATAATTAAAAACTCATGTCTTTAAAGACTTATCCTGGCCAAGGATGACAGGAATTTTGATACACCAGCTAAATTGGTGGTTCCATATGGCAGTAGTGTCAGCATAGTTTACGACCCACATTGTCCCCATCTGTATGGGAAGGAGCTCTCCTATGTTTCTCCCTTATGCACACACTGCTGCCACACTCACACTTCTGACGCCAGCTATGTAGGTTTTTCCCCACACCAAGCAGTCCTCTGCAACACCAGCTGGGCATCCTGCAATTCAGTTCAATTCTGACACTAATTGGAGTTAGTGTCGACCCCACAGGTTAAGGGCCCAGTCCCACAGGACTGCTCTCTCACCTCAGATGCCAGTTGTGTGTCCCAGATTGTCACCTGGGCTTCTGACAGACTAGCTGTAAATTGCAGGTTCCCACGATTCCTTCCACAGGTTCTGTCATTTGCTAGAACAGCTCACAGAATTCCGGGAAACACATACTTATTTTTACTGATTTATTATATAATAAAGAATGTGATGAAGGATACAGATGATCAGCCAGATGAAGAGATACATGGGGCGAGGTCTGGAGGGGTCCTGAGCACAGGAGCTTTTGTCCCCATGGAGTTGGGGTGCATCAGCCTCCCGGCACATGGATGTGTTCTGCCAGCCTGGAAGCATGCCACAGTTAATTCTTTTGGGATTTTTATGGGGGCTTCATCAGGTAGAGGCACAATCACTGAATCAACCTCCAGTCCTTCTCCCCTTCCCGGAGGATGGAGGGTGGGGCTGAAAGTTCCAAGCTTCTAATCATGGCTTGGTCTTTCTGGTGATCAGCCGCCATCCCAAAGCCATCCAGGAGTCCTCCAAGAGTCTCCTCCTTTGGACAAAAGACTCCTGTCACCCAGGAAATTCCAAGGGATTTAGGAGCTGGGGTCAAGGACCCTCTCCCTACAAATTCACTCCACTCCTGGGTTTCTTCATCTTACTTTATCATGACTCCATCTTTCATTTGCTCAAAGTGAAAAACCGTGAGTCATTCTCTATGCTTCCCCCTCTCTCTCTCTCTCATAACCCACATCAATTTGTCAGAAAATCCTTCAAATAGATCCAGAATTTAACCTCCTCAACAACATTAACTGCTACCACCCTGGTCTAAGTCACCTAGACAGCCTAACTACTAAAAATTTCAGAGATACAGTCCTGGAAACATGGCCAATAGAGATGCTTACCAATTCGATATTAAGGGATTTTTTGCATTAAGAATGGCTTCAGTTCAATTGTCTATATTTGAGTATCTGAGAATTATGCACCATAGTTGTGCCTTATAATTTAATTTACAGCACTTTGCAAGTGCTCTGTTTTGCTGAAACACGAGTGGACACTAAATGGGCAGGATTTTTATTGCACTCTTAGCATGCCCTACACTTTGTAAATTAATTAGTCTGTTTTTCAGTTTTATTTTTAAGAAGTTGCTGTTTGTGGTTGTCTTCTGCAGCACTTAACTCCCTTCTGCAGGCTTCACTGTGATGCTTTTAAAAATGAAACTGGCTGGGGAGAGGGCAGATTCTGTATTCTGCCATTTATCCAACCTAAAGAGATTCCTAAAACAATCACTAGGCATTCTTTTGTGATCAGAAGGGAACTTTAGTTACCTACCTCTCCTTTTATTCATTTCTTTTTACTCCAGAAAGAGGAGCAATTCTGGCTGGGTCATATCACCTCTGGAGCCTTAGCCATGGATCAAGTGAATTTAAACAATCTCTTAAATAGATTACCAAGGTTCTACTTACTTTCTTTGGCAACAGTCAAATTCTAGTGCATTTGGAATATCCTACATAATTCATCTAAGGCTCCCAGCAGTTTGAATCATCACTTTCCAGTTTTGTTCGTTTTTGGCTTCTGCTCATCATTGATAGTTGTTTTCTCAGTTAGCTTCCCACTGGGAAGGACGAATGTTTCTGTATCATTGTTGAAGTTAATGTCAAGGATGGAACTTCTCTAAGCATCAGGGCACATAATTATCCAGAAGAGTGAAAGATGATGGAAGAAGAAAGAGAGCAATGCTAAAGTCGTTTCTGGGGCACCCTCCAGGGAGGCTAGACCACCACCGTCTACTCCAGGCTTCTGAGAGATGAGAGCTTCAACTGCCTTTCCTGATCATGTTCTGCATACAACTCCAAATAATCCTTTGTTTCCTTTTAAAATAAAAGAAATACCTCTTAAAAGAATGAAATTACCACAATCTGATGCTGTCAAAAGAGCGGGGACCCTGGAGTCAAGTAGATCTGCATGCGTGTCTAGGTCTTGAGCACGGTTACTTCGCCTTTCTGAGCCTCAGTTGTCTAATCTTTAATTTAGAATCATGATAACTAATAAAGTGCTACTCTGAGTATAAAGATGATGATATATATAATGTAGCTACAGGACAGTAGGTTTTCAGCAAACATTAATGACCTCCATAGATAGTATTTTTAGGTAGAAGTATTATATTCCAGAAATATTGCAAGAGTAAACCTCAGAATGGTTCAAATTAGGAAACATATCATATCATCCTAGAAGAGTATGCGAATCACACATGTACAGTTTAGAGAACAATGGCAAAATGAATAAATGCAGTATGTACTCTTGTGTCTGGCTTCTTTCACTCAACATTTTTTTTTAAAGATTTTTTTTTGATGTGGACCATTTTTAAAGTCTTTATTGAATTTGTTACAATATTGCTTCTGTTTTATGTTTTGGTTTTTTTGGCCGCAAGGCATGTGGGATCTTAGCTCCCTGACCAGAGATTGAACCTGCACCCCCTGCATTGGAAGGCGAAGTCTTAACCACTAATCACCAGGGAAGTCCCAACATGACTTTTTTTATATTGACCCATATTATTGCATGTCTTGAGTGGTTCACTCAATTCAGCAGTTGAGTGTTTCTTGATGAAATGTTTCAGATATTTACACTGATTTAGCTTTATAATTGGTAGAGCTGATTGAATGCATTTTTACTGACTTATGTCACTCAGTTAATACTTTTTATATTTGTGACGATGAGGAAAGGACATAGGGACACTCTTGTTCCCTGTGCCTTTTTCTACTCCTGTGACACTAAGTTTATTCTTCTTGGCAGGACTTTCATGACATTAAACGTAGATAATGTCCCCCTCAGTCTTCACCTTCTAAGACAGAGGACCTTATTACTAGTCTTGCTTTTTAGAATAATGGGAGGGCCAGCGTCTTGACAGAAGGCGGTCACTTTAGGGTGAAACAGCTGGGTACTGCTGGGTTAATACAAATCTCTTCTTGGGTATTTTCCTGCTTTGGCAAAGTTTTTCTGAGCAGGGAGGACAGAAATGCATGTGGGGGTCTGAGCAGAAGAATGCAGAGCTGTGGTCAAACAGTTTGACGTTTCTTTTTTTTTCTCCTTTTTTACCAAATCTTTTCAAGTGCTGCCCAGAAATTGTCATTATAGAACCAGTTTGTTTTGTTTGCTTCTGCATAGATGATTAATTTCTTTCATCATAACAATAGGTGTCATAGTTCTAAAAGTCAAGTGGTGCTTCCATAATGTTTATCATGAAAAACAGCAGTAACTTACGTTACCGCTCTCCACCCAGGAGTCCCACTCCCCAAAGGCAACTGGTCTTAATTCTTTTTTTACTCTTTCTTCTCCTATTTACTACTTTCCTAAATCATATGCTTAAACTGCTATGTTTAACTTCATTAATTTTATATTCCACATATACTTCCTAAACTTCCCTCCCCCATCTTTCTAATATGGTTACATCATAATTTCTGGTTATATTAACATTTTGAATTATTATAGCTTTGTAAATATTGTTCATAAGTGAGCCATGAATTATCCTATATTATATATCCCTTTGATACAAATTTTCAGTTTTAAAATTTTTTTTTAATTTTAATTTTAAAAAAATATTTATTTATTTATTTATTGGGCTGCGCTGGGTCTTAGTTGTGGCATGTGGGATCTTTGGTTGCGGCATGCGGGATCTAGTTCCCTGACCAGGGATTGAACCTAGGGCCCCTGCATTGGGAGTATGGAGTCTTAGCCACTAGACCACCAGGGAAGTCCCTCAGTTTTTTTTTTTTTAAAGGAGATAATAGCTATATTAGTAATAATATAGCTATATATATAATATAATAGCTATATTATAATAGTTACAGTTTTGTTATTTGTAAAGCATTATGAATGTGAACCAATTTTCTCTGCTAGAAACATAAAGGCTCTCTCAGGATGGTCATATTCATCAGTTCTAATGCCTTTGCTTACTTCCACCTGTCCTGGACCAGTCTATCCACCTCCTACAATCTTGACTGGTTGTTCCCCAGGCCTGTTGCAAAGCTGACGTCCAGAGAACTTCCTTGTCGTTATCCTGAGAACTCTCTTTACTTACCTTCTGTGTTGGATCTTGTGTTTCTTGGGTCTCACAGCTTCCCTTTTCTTTGTTTACTGCATCATTTCAACAGGGAAAATCTTCTAATGGTTTTCCAAGAAAGAATGCATGGGGAAATAAACATTTTGAGTCACTTCATGTTTGAAAATGGCTATTCTATCCTCACATTTGATTGGTAGTTTGGCTGGGTATAGGATTCTAGATTGAATATAATTACCCCTGAGATTGTATAAGACATTTTTCCTTTGAGTTCTATCTTCCATCTTTTATTGTTGCTTTGGGAATCTTTTTTCTTTTTTTTTCCTTCCTGGAAATTTTGTCTTTCTGGTGTTCTTATATTTCATAATAATGTACCTTTTGTGAATTTTTCTCCTTTATTTTATAGGATATTCAGTGAGCACTTTCAAATGGGAACATATCCTTCAAAAGAGAGAAAACTAATTATTTTTTTTAACCTCCTTCAATTTTCTCTAAAATATCTTTCTCAAACATTGTTAGGATATTAAGCTTTCTGGACTAATTTTCTAGTTTCCTGGTCTTTTCTACTATTCTATCTCTTAGTCTTTTTGCTTTTATTTTATGTGAGATTTCTTCAACTGTATCTTTCAATTCACTCTCCTTTTTTTGGTGGCTACCATATTTTAAATTTCATACAGCTCTTATATTTTGTTCATTTCTTTTAAATAGAAATATGTTTTTTATTCATGGGGTGAAACATCTTCTAACTTTCTGAAAATTTTTTTTTTTTTTTGCGGTACGCGGGCCTCTCACTGTTGTGGCCTCTGCCGTTGCGGAGCACAGGCTCCGGACGTGCAGGCTCAGCGGCCATGGCTCACGAGCCTAGCCGCTCCGTGGTATGTGTGATCTTCCCGGACCGGGGCACGAACCCGTGTCCCCTGCATCGGCAGGCAGACTCTCAACCACTGCACCACCAGGGAAGCACTGAAAATATTTTTTGAGGTTTTCTTCTGTTCCCAGCATATCAACCATGTTTCTTTCCAATTGCTTTATTCAGTGTGTATGTATGTGTGCATGTGCATGTGTGTGTTTATGTGTCTGAGATTGCTGAGTCTATCAGAAATCTATCCTCTCCTTTTTCCATAAAACAATTTTATTCAGGACAGATATGTACCCTGCTGAAGGACTGCATTTACCAGCCTCCATGGTAGCTAGAGAAGGAGGGTGTTCTGGCCAGTGAAAGGTAAGTAGAAGTATTTGGAGGGCTACTATGGAAGCTGCCTAGAGAGAGATGACTCAACTGGAGGGTTTGCTTTTTTGTCTTTCTTCTCTTTTCCTCCCTACTGTTTGGAATCGGACATGACGGCTGGAGCTCTAGTGGCCATCTTGGACTGTGAGGTTAGTTGAGGTCAGAATCTAGATGCTAGCTTGATGAAACAGCTTTCTGTTATCTTCAAAGAAGCAGCCTGTGTCCCTAATGACTCTGTACCACCATACATATCATGGAATGCCTACTTTCAGACTTCTTTTACACAAAAATGATATTAATTCCTCTTATATTTAAAACATTATTATTTTTGGCCAACTGTTAGATGCAGCCAATCCAGTTTCAGTCTTTGATGTTGAGAGCTTTCACACATATCAGGTGATCCTTGGAGATCTAATCATATTTTATATGAAGTATTAAAAAACTGGTGAAAGCTCCGTGTATATGAGTAAGGCTTGTCAAATCTTTGTGTTTCACTAAAGCAAAATCAGCGAGTAAGCTGGCCTTTTCAATGGGGAAATCTTTCTCTTAGGCTTGTTTATTTTTGCAGGAAATATTTCCAGTCACCTGCCTAGTGTTTAGTAAGCAAGTAGAGGAAAGAGGATAGGGACCTGCCTGCTACTTATGTAGCTATTTCCTTAATTGTCTTTTTAACATAGTGCTTCACCATACAGGAAGTGGAGCCACCATTGTTCAATTTTTTTAGAAAAAAAAATTTTCCAACTCTTTGTTGGGTAGGAGAATAATTGTCATTTAGTGGCTGAGGGTGTAGGAGAGGGGATCTGGGTGTCTAACTACCCCTTATACAGACTTTATACCAACCCTTCTGCTTTCTGCCCTACCCTTCCCCTGATAGCTTCCATTTCTGAGTGTTTCTGGGTTCTGCAGTCTGAATCCCTTTGCATATTACTGGCACCCTCCTCTATAGGCCTTTAGCATTCTTGTTTCTCTTTTCTGCTGAGTCACTTCCCACTTGTCTGTCATTTTCCATCTTCTTCTAACATCATCTTTCCTGTTTTTTTTGTCTTTGTGGGTATAGTCCTCTTTCTAATCACCTAAAGTTACTGGCCATACAGACACTACTGATGTTGTTTCATGGAAGAACGCCATTTTCTTGAAACATTTTATCAGACATTTGTCAACACTGAGTCTCACCTGCCACCTTTTAGCCATCAGTCTTGTGGGATCTTTCTTGAGCTGCCTTATATGTATTACTCAAAAGACCTTAGTGTTATCCCCGGATGCAAAGATTTCCTTGTGCACTACTCGCTCGCCAGACAGTGTCAAATAAGACGGGGACTCTGGAATTTAATGGCTAACACTCTTCAGTCCAGAAAAGATCCTATTTCTTTGCTTAAGCCGTGTTCTCGTTGCTTAGCCCGAGCATCTGGTCCTGAGGTCCACATCTCTGTGCACCCCTTTTCCAGTCCCCCTGGTCTCTTCTGCTCTTCTTTCTCACTCAGTGCTTCTTTGTGCTGAAGTGCAAGGATTCCCTGGGATGGGGTGCAGAGTCACTTCCTGTTTTACCACCCGTCACTGAAGTGGATGGGTTTATGAAGCTCATTTACCTTGATAAATCCCTCAGGCACTGTGAATCTACCATTAAGGGAGTCATGCTAGATGCTTGGATTCCCTGTGAGAGTTGTAGACTCTGATTTAAACAAAGAGAAAAAAACCCCACATAAATTAATCTTATTTAGGCTTTCTCCTCATCTTTCTTTTTTGGATTCAGCTGGGCCCTTAAATATCTCTTGCATCTAGGTTTTAGTCATCTCCCCTCATATTTTTCCTCCTTCTGTCTATTATCTTGTCTTCTAATGGTTTATCCTATTTAGCAGCTCTGTTCTCTGATATATGTTTCATGGTGTAAAGGCTATATTCTTTTTCTTCCAGGCAGTTACTCCTTAGACACCACAAATGCTTTCCTGTCTCTATGAACTTGACTCTTGCAGATAGGAAGAACTGTTCTGCACTGGATGTGTACATATCCATTCAGCACATGGACTAATCTCTTTATTCTTTTTTTTTTTTTTAATCTCTTTATTCTTGTTGGTGACTTTCTTCATCTCTAAGGGTAGTGCTGAGAGAGAGAGCCAGCCCCCTTGACAGTGGGAGAAGGTGATGGGTAAATAATGCTTGACAGGGTCTGTCAGTTAGCTGTGATACAACTGCAGCACCATGCAGCGATAATCACTTCCTCAGCCCAGAAGTACACCTATGGGCTAAGAGTCGGCCGTCTAGGTTGAGCTTGGCTGGGGGTGGCTTTCCTCCAGGTGCTTATTCTCCTTCTCCTGAGAACAGGTGCTAATATAAGCATGTTCTTCTCGTGGCTGTGATAGAAAATATGGCAAGCCCAATAATGCAGGTGCTTTTCAAGTTATTCTGTGCGTCATGTATGCTCACTTTCCACCAGCAAAGGCATGTTACATGGTCAAGTGCAGAAACAAGGTGCAGGAAGGTACAACCTACCTACTGAAATGAGGAGGGAGAGGCAGAGTCTAATTTGAACTTAAGTCTAATTACCTCCAGAACCTGTGCCCTTGCCACCATACCACTCAGGGCAGTTCACTTTGAGATTTTAGAAGCAAACTAATGTGAAAGAAAAGACAGCTTAATATACCTCAGCAAAAATTTAACAGCCTTGTCTGAAATCCCTAAACTCATTACTAGTGGCTTAAGTGCTAAGAAAGCTAAAAAGTGACAGGATAAAAAAAAAGTTCCCACTCTTCCAGCTCCCACCCCAAATACAAAACAATCTGCAAAGATAGCACTTGCTAAAGTTTCGTTTAATTATCCAGGAGTTTGATGGGAGAGAATGTTTCATAATTTATAAGTCAATTCTTGTTTAGCCAAATTAGGTCTTTAATTCTTGCATATTATAGCAACTATAAAATACAATTACATGTTACATAGGAAACAAACCCATAAAAGCAAAATGAACCAATCAATATAGCTCATTCCCCATAGAATTCTGTTTGGTATTTTAATGAGCCAAACTCCAAAACTAAGAATCAATATCCATTATGATCCTTTTAGAAAGGAATGGTTGGTCACATCTTATCACGATGAGTATTATCAACAGAAAGTTTCCTTTAGCCTTTAGTTTCTCTAAGGCCTAGGCAGCAGCCCATGGCAGTAGTGTTTGGCTGAGCTCATTACAGTGACATTTGCTACTACAAATAATTCAGTAGGTGCACATTTATGTATGTCAAAGTCTTTCACTTTGATAGAGAGAAAGGATGGAGTTGGTGGAAAGACAGTCTTAGCTCTCTGACTCCCAAAGTCTGGGCCTCCCAGAGGTGGTGTGAGAGCAGTGCAAGCCCTTGGGCACATGCAACAGTGACCCTGGAACAGTGAACCCGGAGAGCAGGGTATTTTGCTCGGAAAACACAACAGCAAAGGTTCAGGTATCAAATTATGATAAAGGACCAGGAAACTCTCTGGTGATACTTCTATTTGGGAGAAAGACAGAGGGAGGAAGAAAGGAAAAGAAAGAAGGAAAAGAGGAAAGGAGGGAAGGAAGAGGGAGAAGGAAGGAAGGAGATAGAAGGAGGGAGGGAGGGAGGGAAGGAAGGAA
>NW_006783353.1:428991-462157 GCF_000442215.2 Lipotes vexillifer
GAGGGAGGGAGGTGGGAGGGAAGTGGAAACAGATAGAGAGAAGAGAGGGCAAAGAGTGACTGAGAACATACAATTTGTATTTGTCCCCTAGAGGGAGATCTGACCGAAGAGTTAAGGATCTAATCAACCAACCTGACCTATTTTTGGGCCTTGGGAAAATAAAACCTAGCCCTTATTCAGCACTTGCTGGCTGCCCAGGCTCTATAACATGCTGTGACAATGGAAATGGCTCTTCTATACTATCCAATATGGTGGCCACCTGTCATACATGGCTATTAAGCTCTTGAAATGTGACTAGTGCAACCAAGGAACTGAATTTTAATTGTATTTTTAATTAATTTTAGTGGAAATAGCCGCATGTGGCTGGTGGCTACCCTATGAGACAGCACAACTCTATATTAAGACTATATGTGCATTCATTCCTTTAATCCTCACAACGACTATTATCATCTCCATTTTGTAGATAAGGAAGTAGGCACAAAGAAGTTAGCACCTTGCCTGAGGTCATAGAGCTGGTAAACATCAGAGCCAGGAATCATAGTCCTTATGCTTCATTATTGATCTTCAGTCCTAAATGAAGCAGATTCTACAGGAAGAGACACAGTCTTGCTTTATGATGACAAAAGTGTAGCCAACAGATATGTACAAGCTCTTTGGAATTTGAATGGAAAGGACCTTGTAGATCCTAGGGTACCATCCACAGAAGACATCTCAGAGGCCCAACCTGCCCCTGGCTTCTTTATGATCAGAGCTGGCCATTCTGAATGGATTGGGCACAGCTTTTCCCCAGTGTGTTTCTTGGAATATCAGTCTTGCAAGAATAAAAAGCGGGTGATGGGGGAATGGGGAATAAGTGGTCAAAAGCGTTAGAGAAGAACTAACATGTTATATTCCTCTCTTTGAGGCTCATGTACATGCAATCATCTTAAAGGTTCTGGTTCCATATTTTCCCCTTATCTAGTGTTTATCTCATTTATTTGACCACTAAAACTTATTGGGAGTGGGTGGGTAATATATTGATTGGTTGAACTGATATTGGAAAAGGCTGAATTATAGCAATTCTGAATTTTGCCCTGGACCTGAGGGTAGGCAGATGTTCAGGAATATATATTTTTAGGCCTTAGTACTCGGCCTGGAACTTCTGGACCACTGGCTCTCCTGGGTCTCCAGCTTGCTGACTACAGATCTTGGGATGTCTCAGCCTCTGTAATCAGATGAGCCACAGGCTTTATTGTAAAGAATTGGGTCACATGATTATGGAGACTGAGACTCCCAAGATCTGTAGTTGGCAAGCTGAAGACCCAGGAGAGCCAGTGGTATAGGTGTAGGTACAGGTCAAGTCCAAAGACCTGAGAACCAGGAAAACTGATGGTGTAAGTTCCAGTCTCAGGGGAGGAGAAGATTTCTGTCACAGCTCAAGCAGTCAGGCAGGAGGAGTTCCTGCTTACTGAGCCTTTTTGTTCTATTCAGGTCTTCATCTGATTAGATGAGGCCCACCCACACTGGGAAGGGCAGTCTGCTTTACTCAGTCTATAGATTCAAATGTTAATCTCATCCAGAAACACCCTCACAGACACACCAAGAATAGCATTTGACCAAATGTCTGGGTGCCACATAGCCCAGTCAAGTTGACGCATAAAATTAACCATCACACATAAGATAAACTTATTTTTAAGTGGTATGTAAGTTACATTTTCTTCAACCTCCAGACATGTTTGCAGATAAAATTCCTGTAAATTTAATGAAATGGGCCAACATGTTAGTATGAAAAAGATATAATGAATAGATTATTTTCTTTGTGTTTCCAGACTTTCTGGATGCTCTGTAGTACATTCATAATTAGACCCATTCTTTTAAATGTAGGGACACTTTACCTGAAAAGGTGTCTAGAGGTTGAAGGAGAATATATCGATTATATTATTTGACAGTGAAGCTTACATATTCTTTAAAGATAAGTTTATTTTTTTTGTATCCTGACATTTCAGACACCCTTTGGGCTTTTTCTTTTCTCAACTCCCTCAAGGCCTTGATGTAATCACATTCTCTGCCCACTAGTTTTCTGGTTCTCCTTTCTCCTCAATTGTCAAAACCTGCTCCTGGGACAATCTGATAACTGCATTAATTTGATCATTTGGACTATCAGCAAACACCCATTGGGATTTCACTCAGTGCCTGGTCCTGTGTCCCAGAGAAGAGTCAGACCTTATTAGCCCTGGTGGCCTAGTGGGGACATACCTATGTAGTCATGGAGAAGGGGTCTCAGGCAAGGCTACCCTGATGGCACAGAGGATGATACATGGAAAAGAGACAATGTTCTCAGTGGAGCGTAGATCAAGACAGCTCAAAGGTTTCTAACAGGTTTCCAGGGAATGGCAGCGTGGGCATCCCTGTGTGAATGTCTTAGCCTGCCTGCCACTGCTGGCCTGGAGCTGCAGGCCTGGGAGGCCAGGGTTGGAGGAGGGAGAGAGTGAGACTCAGGACACTGGACGTACCGGGGCAGACCCAGCCCTGCTCAGCTCACTGGGAAGCTCAAGAGAGCTGCCTGATGGGGAGAGAGCCCTGGTGCTCTCTTGGGAGAATCCCAACCCAATTTTCCCCCTAGCACAGGCCACCATATAATTTATCATCCAAACCAGAACTCTTTTGAGAATCAAAGGAGGAACTCTTAGAAATTGTAATGTGAACATAAACAGTGTCCATAAACCACGACTGTCCTGGGGAAATTGGGTATATGGTTAGTCTGCCCTGGGGTGAGTTAGATTTTTATGCCAGTGGCCTTTCACCACCTACTTGGAAAGGAAGCAGGGTATAAAAAGAAGGGGGTTCAATTCATTCTTGAATAAAACATGCCTAATTCCCAGGGAAGCTAATAAAATATAGAGAGTCTTAATCCCCAACACCGGAGATCTAGATTCAATATGTCTGGGATGGTACCTAGAATATGCATTTTAACAGACTTCCCACGTGGTGGTCTGAGGTTCACGCCTTGAGAAAGGCTGGGCCTCAGGGTCAGGGTTGGATGTGGACGTGAGCCTTTTCATTCCTGGCTGTGAAACTTTTCTAGTCCTTAACTTTTCTAGTCCTTAACTTCCTCAATTACAAAATTGACTTAATTTTTATCTTATAGAGTGTTCTGTGGATTAGAATGACCATAGTTAAAAGTACTTAACATAAAACTTGGTGCATTGTAAGCAGTTGAAATATATGAAATGGCCATTTTTGTAGTTCAAAACCATTGAGTACCAGTGATTTCATATGGTTCAATCTAATAATTAAGAAGGAAATATTCTGAAGGCTTCTTGAAGTTTGTTCCACTGGGAATTTATCCTTAAGTGTTTAATTAAGGATAAATTAAACACATTTGCACCCGCGGTGCAAATGGCGGGTTTTTTGATAGAGGCAGAGGGAACTATAAACTGCAAAGTGGATGGCACTTCTAACCATCTCAGCCTGCTGGACTGATCTATGACAGCCCTTCCCTAATTTTAGCTCTCACACACATCACCTGGAGCTCTTGTTAAAATGCAGATTCAGGGCTTCCCTGGTGACGCAGTGGTTGAGGGTCTGCCTGCCGATGCAGGGGACGCGGGTTCGTGCCCCGGTCCAGGAGGATCCCACGTGCCGCGGAGCGGCTGGGCCCGTGAGCCATGGCCTCTGAGCCTGCGCATCCGGAGCCTGTGCTCCGCAACGGGAGAGGCCACAGCGGTGAGAGGCCCGCGTACCGCAAAAAAAAAAAAAAAATGCAGATTCAAACTCTAGGGTTGGGCTTGAAATTCTGCAAGTCTAACAAGCACCCAGATAATACTGCTGCTGCTGCTGCTGGTCCAGGGACCTTGCTTTGAGAAGCAAGGATAAAGGAAGCTTAAAGGGAGATCAATTTTTAAAGCTGTCCCCAGAGGTCTTGATTCTCCAGTGAATAAAAACGAAGTGCTCCTCTTCCTAAATTGAATGATATGAATGGACATCTCTGGGGCGTCAGGGTGCCCTTAAATTAATTGCTTTTTTTTTTAAGTATTTTTAGCAAAATTACTGTGCATTTATCTTAGCACATATCCAGGAATTTGAATATATCCACATTCTGATAGATGAAGCCTTCCCTTTTCAAGAGGACTTACTTTTTTTCTTATTCCTGTGCAGAGAGGCATGGAAGTTTAGAGCTTAAGTGCATTTATTCATTCATCAAACATTTCTTTAGCATCAACCATGTGCTCTGAACTCTGATTGGTTTGGGGATAAAGAAAGAAAATCAGAAAGGGACCTGAGAGAATGTTCCAGAGCTAGTTAAGATGCTGGTGGGACCATATCACAGAATTCCTGACCCACAGTGTTTCTTCCTTCCCACCAGGTCATGCCCCAAGGGTGGCAAGTGATACAGCAATTATTCTATGGCAGGGTTTCTAAAATAAAATTCTGCAAGCCCAAATTCTATTTTTCCCATTCTTTTTCACTGTGTGCATTGGCTAAATGCTCTGTCAGAAAGAAATGGCCAGGAGATATGTACATTTTCCTTTATGGAATCAGTTTTTCCAACTATAAGATGAGAAATTGGTTTAGATAATTTCTAAGGCCTCTTCCAACTTCAAAATTCTATAATTTAAAGTAGGCATGGGAGTTTTGGTCTCGATCGACATCTCCTCTTTGAACCTTTGGGCCACTTTTCAACTTCGGACTCTGTTCAGTTTTGCCCACCCACCTGTATCATGGGAAGGTGAACATCAAGGGGTGAAGGATAACAGATTCCAGTCTAGCTATGTTGCTCCAGAGAGGTTTTAAACTAAAGTCATGAATCATACTCCCCACCGACTGAACTGTATCTCAATATGGATTTCAATTCATGTATCTGTTCCTAGATTGATGTACTCTATAACTGAGAGGTCTGGCTCACTGGCCACTTTATGAACAGTGGGGAAGGACCAGCACCTTATGGTTTATGGTGGACGTCCCAGGCGTGATGATTTAGTGCGGCCCGTCTCTTTGAGTACAATATGGAACGGCTGGCTTATTAGCCAAACTGGGTCATTCTATGTCTTTGGAAGGTCACTACCGTTTCATCTGTTCCACCCATTTTTTCATCCTCACATGAGGCCAGTGACTCACTTGAATCATTGACTTACCACAAAAGCCAGCCAATGCCCTTGTCCTTTTGGTGATCCAGGATGAAGTTTCCTGTATTGATTCAGACATGTATTTGCCCATCACTCATTCTTGTCTGTATTATTTTATCTTAAGGTACTTAGCTTTCCCAGTAGCCTGTATAGATAGATAGATAGATAGATAGGTAGATAAATGTAATACATTGTGGTTTCTCTTCTGTGTATCAGACCCAGTTTTACAAAGATCTTTACCAGGACTACAAGAGACTTGCTATGGCTCCTTGGTGCTGGGTTGTTCATCAGACATGGATTTTAATTATGAAATTAACCTTCTCAAAACCATGCAGTGAGCTGATGTGTAAGGCCATGAAGCTGTGATTCCCTGCCTGAGTGTCATCACAGCCTGAAGCTGGCACGCAGGGATTGTTGTTCATTAGAACAACAATCAGAGCGCAGAAAAATCCTTACTCTGTCAAGACTCATATAGCACCCGGAGGAGCATGGTAGCAGTTTTGATTTATAAATACCTAGAGACTGACCATCATTTACCACATGATTCTTGACATGAGAATTAACAGTCTTAGCTTCAGAAGGTGCCTCATTGTTCACACTAATTCAAGTCCTCCACTTGATGCTTAAGTGTTCCTGGCTACGTAGTGTTCAAGGCCAGGCTGACCTCTTTCCAGCATCTCTCCTCCCCCTTCAGCATGCCCGGTACCCCAGCTGGCATGTGAAACACACTCTTATCACTCCAGGGTGGGAAGAGGCCCAGGCCTCTTCTGCCATCCTTTACCCACTTTCCACATCTTTAGATCCAGCTGCACATTGTTTATACTTGTTTGCTTTTCTCTGGCTTCAAACTCTTGTTTCCACCCCCCAATTTGAATGTCCCACCACTGGCAGCCTGGGTCTCATGCTCTTTACGTTTTTAAAAAGTTTAAAATTTTAGCTTTGCCCACTACTCTGGCCTTTCTGGTTCTCATGAAGACTTCTTGCTATAGATTCTGGCCCTTAAATTGGTCCCCTTAGCAGATGTCTGGATACACTCAGCCAGAGGGAGCAGATACCTTACTCTGTCAATCCCTAGAAGGGCTCTGACAGTCCGTGCTTAATCCTTCAGTGGCAGAAAATTCATTCCACCTTAAGAGAAACCATCACCTTTAAAACATCTTCCTTTATTGAAGGAAAATCTGTCTCCATTTTACTTTTCTTCCATAACCTGGCCTAAGTTCACTCCTTATAGAACAATTCTAGCCCCCTCACCTTCACCCCAAATATTCTTGGGTGGAAGTGGCAGATTTTACAAAAATGGCTGCAACAGCATGTCTAGTCCAGGAAGCTCTTCCAGAATCTCTCCCCTGGCTTTTCAAGAGGTGGATTCTGTGTACCCTCCCCTTGAAACTGGGCAGGCCTTTGTGGTGGACTTGATAGTAAGGATGCAGCAGAAGTCACACCGTGTGGCTTGCTGGCAATACAGCTACCACTGAACTCTCTTCTCACTTGGGACTTGAATCTTTGAAACACTGAGCCACCTTATAAGGAGTCCAACTACTCAGAAGCCGCCATGCTGGAGAAACCACATGAGAAACCACGTAGAGAGAGGAAGATGCTGAGGAACCCAGCTCGCTGTCTTCCCAACTGAGGCCCCAGACAAGGGGGCAAAGAAGCTTCAGAGATGATGCCAGCCCCTGCCGCCACATGACTGCAACCACCTGAGAGGCCCTGAGTGAGAATCCCTCAGCTGAGCCCAGCCGGCTCCCAGAACCATGAGAGAGAACAGTAGTAAATGACTCTTATTGTTCTAAGCCAGTGCTTTGGGACGGTTTGTTATACAGCATTAGACACCAAACAGCAGACAGCATGAAACTTCTTTCCAGCTAAAGTCAGCCATTCAGCAAACATTCACTAAGCACCTACTGTGACAGGAGAAATCACCTGTTGCTCTAATTGGGCCTCTTAGGATCTGCTGGTCCTCTCACTGGCCTGACCAAAAACACCAGGTTTTAGACACAGACGAAGCTGTGCCAGTGCTCTCCTAAAGTGTGGCAACTAGAACTCAATCCCATACTCAGCACTTTGTTGGACCATCCCAGACAGTTTGTGTTCCTAAGCCGCACCCACACAGCGGGGTTTCCTTTGCATCCCAGCTCTGATCCTTGCCAGCTGTGTGACTCCAGCCAAGTCACTGAAGCACTCTGGACCCCAGTTTCCCCATCTAGGAGGTGAGATTATTAGCACTCACATAGAAAGGGTAGTATGGCTATTAGATAAGCTAATGTATGTACAGTACCTGGCATGATGCCTCACGTAGTAAACGCTTACTAAATGGTAGACGCGGTTACTATTTTCATCCCCAATTCTGGAAAATAATTGTTTTAATGTACATTAAAATCAAATTAGCAGATCAAATTAGCTTTGGCGGCTACTTAGATTGTTGACTCCCATGGAATTTACGGTAAGAGAAAATCTTTTTTTTTTTTTTTTTTTTTTTTTTTTTTGTGAGGTACGCGGGTCTCTCACTGTTGTGGCCTCTCCCGTTGTGGAGCACAGGCTCCGGACACGCAGGCTCAGCGGCCATGGCTCACGGGCCCAGCCGCTCTGCGGCATGTGGGATCTTCCCGGACCGGGGCATGAACCCGTGTCCCCTGCATCAGCAGGCGGACTCTCAACCGCTGCGCCACCAGCGAAGCCCAAGAGAAAATCTTTAAGTCAGTGTTTCTCCAGCCAGGAGAAGAGGATGACAACATTGGGAAGGAAGTGTCCCTTCATCTGCATCTTACAAGAGCCCTAAGTGTACCTGGTCCACGGTCAGGCTTTCACTCACATACTTTTGCATCAGCCACAGGCTTTGTGCTTTTCCTCACCTTGACTTTCCTGGTTAGTTGTTTGATAATAAACACTATTACATTTCAGCCTGCTAATGTAGCTTCTGTTGTAGCATGTTGAGTTGTCTTTAGATAATAATTCTGTCATCAAACGTATTCAAAAGTAGTCCTTTGGACTTTATGTCCCCTGTCACTTTGACCAACACAGCTTGTATATCTTCATCTGTCATCAACAAAGAACAAGAGCGTGTTGAACAGGAGTCCTTCAGCCTCTGCTGAAGAGCTGCCCCCAGTCTCCTGAGGGCTTCTTCTGGGGATGGATGTTCAGCCAGTCATCAATCCACCTTGCCGAGCTCTCACCTGAGCCGTGATCTCTGCCTTCTTTACAAAGATTGCAAGAGACTTTGACAAATGCTCTGCTGGATCCAGAGGCCTTATGTCTATGGGATCTCTGACAGGCCTGTCAAGAAGCCATAATATGAAGGGAAGGGTCTTCAGCAACCCGCCCTTAGTGGGGCCTGGTGATCTCAGCTTTCTTTTTCTTTTTGTTCTTCTTTTTTTTTCTCAAATTTAACTTTCACCATTTCAATAATATGTCCTACACTCTTACTTGGTATTGAAATTGGAATCACAAGTTCACCAAATCTACTTATTTTGAAGAGTAATTGGGTGCGAGGTGGCCCTCTCTGAGCACTCCTCTCTCGCCTCCCCTCCGTCTCCCCCCTCATCCTTTCTTCCTTTTTTTCTCTCCCTTCCTCCCTCCATCCTCTTGCTCACTTCTTCTCTCTCTCTCTCTCTTTCTTTCCTTGCTTATTTATTTACTTACAACCTTGAATTTGGTAATCTTTAAACAAATAGAAAAACAGAGAAACTAGTATAACATCCCCGAACCTTTCCATCACCAGCTTCAAGGCTTAGTTCTCTGCCAACCTGTTTTTTCTGTGCCCTGGTACAATCCTCCCCCAGCCGCCACTGGATTCCTCTGAATAATATCAGATTGTTTCATTGTAAATAATTCAGGATGTGCCCCAAAACAGGTTTTTAAAAAAAATTTTGTAGCTAAAAAAAATAATTCCTCTAGATCGTCTTTTAAACTTTTTTTTTTACACTTTGTTTAAATCAGTATCCTAACAAGGTCCTTACATTACACTGGGCCCATGTGTCTCTTAAGAGACTTCTAAGTCTCTATTCTTGTTTTTATTTTGCATAAATTTTGTTGAAGATATCAGTTCATTTGTTCTGTAAAATTTCTAATATTCTGGATTTTTTGGTACCTCATGGGTGTTTAACATGTTCCTCTGTTCCCCTGTATTTCCTCTAAACTGGTAGTTAGAGTTAAAGGTCTGCTCTAATTCAATGATTTTTGGCGAGAATATTCTATAGACGGTGTTGGGTACTTCCTACTGTAGTGTCACATCACATGGCACATAAAACCTGGCTGTCTTTCTTCATGTAATGTTAGCGATCTCTAAGTGTATTTTCTCCTTTTTGAAAAACTGAACTGTATTTTATATGTGCATATTTGTGTTAATATTTATATGACTATATCTCATGCACCTAGATCTCTGAATGACCACTGACCAAAATTTAAGGTTTTACTTTCAGGCTGTCTCAGGTCCCTGAGTAGAATGTGTCTGCATCAGGACCTTAGATGGTATTTGAAGAACCCAGCTAAGGGCTGTATTTCCTTTGCTACTCCAAGTGTGGTCCACACATGACCAGCACTGGCATCACCTAGGAGTTTGTTAGAACTGCAGAATCTCCAGCCCTTCCCAGCACTTATTAATCAGAATCTGCATTTTAATCAGATCCCCAGGTGACTTGTAGCATTTGAGAAGCTCTGTACTAATCCATCAGACCCCTCCACACACATGATAAACAAAAACTTGAGTCCTGGAGGCTTCTGGAATCCCCAGTAGATTTCAGTCTGTAAGTGGGACCCATGGTCCATTGTGACATAACTTGGCTATCTAAGGACTGGAGGTTTTGTCACTTGTCTCCTTCATGTTTCCTCTCTCCTCCCTAATACTCATCCTGTTAGTTGTTACTGCTTCTTGGGTTTGGGATTCAGAGTTCAAGATGTCTCAAAATTCTGAACCCTTTCAGAAATAAAGACGCCCATAAAATAGCTCTTCACATCCTCAGTGTAGTATCAAAGAGAAAATACCAAACTATGTGTCAGGAGATGTGTGTTCTGGTCCAGCCTCTGCTGGATCATTAACGGTGGGATTTTGAGATAGTCATGTAAGTCTTGGGCTCATGCGTTTACATCTATAGAAAGAGGGGTTGACCTAAGCACTTTTTAAAGCCTCTGTGTTCATCGTGATGACTTTAGGACGGGCAGCATGAGGAGATGCCAGCAGCAGATTCGAGAGCCAGGCTCCTGGTTCTGCTGCTTGCTGGCTACATGTCTTTGGGCTGCATGCCTCTGCTTTTCATGGGGGAGATACAGAGAAAGTGCATGCCTACCTCATATGGCTATTAAGAGAATTAAGTGGATTATTATTTATTGAGTGATTGGAACCCTACCAACCCATAGGAAGGGCTATATAAATACTTCTTAATTTGTTTTAAAGTAGTGGATTCTTTGATCGTTTGGGCATGTTCCCTCTGGGAAGAAAGCCCCATGTTTCCTGTCTACTCAGCCACAGATGCAAAGAGGCAAGTCCCAAGTATGGGCTGTCAGGTCACTTATTCACTCTACAAACATTGATTGAACAGCTCCTGGGTGTGAGGTCCTGTTGAGCATACTGAGTAAGGGCGTCTGTGCTTGGGGAGCACACCCAGCACACGACACAACTGCCGAGGAGTTTGCCACCCCTTGTCTTCTACCTTCTGCCTGTTTCCCACTCATGACCCCTGCGTGCCCTCAGGAATATTCACTGGTATCTGGTGTTTAGATACCATGCTTATGACTTATGTTCTGCACCTGCATGTGATCTGGTTTATAGAGCATTCTGAGCTCTGTCCTGTAGAAGCTCCAAGTTTTGCTCCAAAGGCACTGATTTTGAGCCCAGGATCACTCAACTGTCACACGGCCTGGACTCCCCCAGCTCTCAGTGTTGGGCAAGGACAGTTATGAGGCTTCCTACCAATAACAGAATTAATTCTGAGATGGTATGTCAGTTACCTATTGTGCATTAAAAAAAAAAAAAAACTTAGAGGCTTGACACAACAATCGTTTGTTTAACTCATGATTCTAATGGGTGGACAATTTAGTTGAGGCTCAGCTGGGTAGTTCTGGTCTTGGCAGGGTTCCTTCATGTCCCTGTGATGAATGGCGGCCAGATGGATGGCTTGCTGATGTTGGTTGGGACAACTGGGCTCATGTGGCTCTGGTCCATGTGGTCTCTGATGCTCCAGCAGGTCAGCTTGGGCGTGTTCACATGGTGGAGTCAGGGGCCATGGAAGTGAATGGAAGTGTGCAAGGTTCTTGCGGCCCAGACCAGCAGAGTATCACTTCTTCCACATTTTATTGGTCAAAGCCAGACACAAAACTCAACAGGAGGTGAAATAAACTATCTCTTGATGGGAGGAGCTGCAAAGCCACAAGCCAAGAAGCAGTAAAGGGTTGTGGCCACTTTGGCAAACAATGTACCACAAATGGTTTATGTGGATTCCTATCTGAGGACCAGGGGCTGGGAGTAAACTCTTCTTCTGCCTGCATCTAAGTAAATAACCTTTCATCCAACAAGTGACCAATCGTTCTGAGAATGAATCACTTGAGAGTGGAAACCAGTCTGAAATTTAGTATATGCAGAACCAAGCTAGCGAGTTTCTGAAGTTGAGGGTTCAAAGCTGAAAATTCTCATCCTTGCCTTTCCAAGAGACCAGATGAGGTTTAGGGGAGAGATGCAAGACCCATCTCTTTGTATTGATCTTTGAATAATTTTAAGCAAGTCACAGGGACTCCATAAGAGAGGTCCCCAGGCAGCCCGCCTCCCTTTGTGTGTTATTTCCTCCTAACATAACACGCTTGTCAAGGCAGTGCAGTATTACAGAGAAATGGCTTTGAGAATGCATGCAAAAGAGCATTTTCTATTTTGATGTGTCAGGAGTCAAAGTGAACATCATACAAGCCATTTAATTTTGAAACCAACTCTTGTGAAGCTTGTTTCATCACTGTGAAAAATTGTCATCCTCCTTTTGAAAGCGCCTTCTGCAGCTAGTGTTTTTCCCCACCAAGTGCATGGGGGACTCTCACATGCGCTATGACCTGAGACAGAGTCTTATCAGGCTGTTGGGGAATTGATTCTGCCCAAGAGCCTCACTACTGCAATGTTTTCTTTACGATAGTCTGTTTGATGCCTCCATTCCTGATTGAGTGCAATGATCGTTTTATTATGTTTTATTTCAATTTGCTGGGAAATTGTGCAAATGATGCTATTCACTTCTTCCTTCTTTCCTGTTACCCTTCTACCCCCACTCAA
Organism: Lipotes vexillifer; assembly: GCF_000442215.2. Classification (NCBI taxonomy): domain Eukaryota; kingdom Metazoa; phylum Chordata; class Mammalia; order Artiodactyla; family Lipotidae; genus Lipotes; species Lipotes vexillifer. The sequence goes on from NW_006783353.1 coordinate 441,340, forward strand.
ATAAGCAGGCAGATGCCATTCTGGGGGCGGCTTTTACTTTGCTTGCATAAGAAAATATCATCACATGTTGACTCATTTTGTGGATTTTTAAATGCCTTTTATTGATCAAAGTTGATAGGTTTCTCTCTTTAGGAACCAGACTGCTGTCCTGTGTGCCCTCTGGGCATGAGAATGTATAGACTTTACTTAGAGACACAGCCTGTTTTGATAGTTAGAAGTTTGGCTGTTTAAAGGCCTGATTTAGAATCCCTGCCCTGCTGTTTACAAGCTGTGTGACCTTGGCAAGGCCCTTCACATCTCTAAGCTTCAGTTTCCTAATATAGGAACAGGGATAGTATCTACTCATTGGCTGACTGTGGTGATGAATAAGATAATGCACAGAAGATGCTCAGCATGGGGCCTGGTGCATTGTTTGATGTCATTTCTGTTGTGGTGGTACTGATGGTGGTGTCGTCATTCCTTCTGTCACTGAGTGAGGTCACTGGCTGGAACTGAGGCTCAGCCAGGGCCCACCTAAAACAGTGTTTTTAGAGACATCCTAAATGTCAGATGATTAACTTTGTTTAATTCAGATGATAAAATGCCATACATTTCTTTTCTTCTCTCTTTTCTCCCACTCTCTTCCCTCCCCAAATATTTCTCTCTTTTCTCTCCCACTCTCTCTTTTCTCTCTTCCCTCCCACTCTCCCTCCCCAAATATTTATTAAGTGCCTACCATATAGCACAGTGCTGGCCCCTTCAACAAGTCCCTGCACTCCAGATACTCCTGATTCCTGTTGGAAAGAATCAGCCACTACAACACAGTGCTACAGGGTGGCCCATGTCCTTGAGCTGGACAGGGAAGGGTTGTCAGGAAGAATTAATGCTAAAGTGGAAGGTGCAAGGTGAGTAGCATCTATCCAGGTAGCTGGAATGAACGGCGGCTTTCTGGGCAAGAGCAGAAGACACAAGAAAGGAAAAGAAGGGCATTCAGGAAAGACATACAACATGCCCTGTTTAAGGCAATAGGAGGAGGCCAGAGGAGCCGCCTCTGTGAAAGTGTTGCCTGCTCATGACCCCAAGCAGATCAGAGCGGCCCCCAAATCTGAGTCCTGGTGAAACAGATGTTCCCCACGTAGAGAAAGTGCATGCCACTGCTTGACTGGGGAGGCAAGCCCGGGAGAGGTGGTGACAGGTCATGGAATGTGGACTCTGGGAGAGCCTAGAGATTGGTCTTAGATGCAAAGATGGAGAAGGGGAAGAGGTGAAGGTCAGAGGAGGGATAAGCAGCCGCCAGATAGGTCAACAGCCAACAAAATAGGCTGAGACCGAATTCTGAGGCATAGGGACCCAAAAGGGGGCAGAAAAACTAGGCAAGTCAAATAGAGAGTGTTGCCAAGCAGGAGGTAGCCACAGCAACTGTGGAAAAGTGCCACAAGCTTGGATGGGAATTAAGATCCTGTAAAAGGGTCAGGGTACAATGAATGGTCAAGATCACATAGTTGAGAAAAATGCTTAAAATGAAAACTCCTTGAGGGCAAGGGCTCTGGGTTTTTATTTTTAACCTAGCATGAGGTATAGTACCTGAAACATAGCAGGTACCCAACTAATGTTGGGGAAAGAATGAAGGAACCAATTAACAAGAATCTGGAAAGTTTTATTCTATGCCTATAGAAGATGCCATGGAAAAGAGGGAAAAGGCTTTGGATCCACACAGACAGGTTTGAATCTCAGCTAGACCACATATTAGGTGGGTGACACCAGGAAAATAATTTCACACCTCTTAGCCTCAGTTTCCTTATCTCCAAGACAAAGATGATGCTGATCTGCAGAGCTCTTCTGAGAATTAAGTGTCGTGCTTCTTTGTAGAGTGCTGAGCACTGTGTAGATAGTCCAAGAGTGACAGCCTGGATTTCTGTATATAGTCATACGGCCATATAGCCATATCGTTAATATAAAAATCAGAGCGCTCACTCTTGGGGGCAGCAACTTCTTTTGCCTCAAATTGAAAACCAATTGCAGACTTCAAGAATAACTTTAGAAAATGAGATTTAAAGGGCACGACCTATTTAAATACCTTTAGGAAAAATCTTCAAAGAACTCACACATTTAGAGAATTTTCCATTTTTAAGATTTAGGTACTTTGTATTCCTTAGTCGCTCTGTTAGCTAGGGTCCTATCCAAAGACAGACAAGGGAAGTTTAATATGAAAAATTATTAATAAAGGAATGGCTAAGAGGAGGGGAATAAAAGAACTATTAAGGGTACCCTAGGTCTGAGGGAAGGTACCCAAGGAAGGAACAAAATTCTTGGGAGGGGAGTGTTCTTCCCAAGGGTGGGATTCAGACCTCGCTGGCAAGGATGTGGTTGAAGCCCCCTGGATGGTGGAGAAGTTCACTACATTGTCATGTCCAGAGTCAGTGGGCTAAGGCTGGGGCTGAGGCTGGCACGCAGAGAACCACTAGGGATGCCAAGGAAACTCACCAGGAAGCTTCCAAGGAGGGTGAGGGGTGGGTGTCATTGACTTTCTAGAAAGCCAGCCAATGGATTCACTAGAAAAGTTCTGAGAAGCTTCTAAAATTGTGGTGGGATGCTGTTTACTCCTTGGGAAGAAGCTGTCATTGGGAAATGAGCTGGATGCCCAGGGAACTTATTAGCTGCCCTTGGGAACGCTGCTAAACACCCCATGAGCAAGTGACTTTTGCTGCCAGCTATGGGGACAAGACCACAGAAAGCCACCCACTTTGCAGGAGCACAACCAGGACAACAAGAGGGGCCCACCAGAATGTGGGAGTGAACATCCCTTCCTTCTCCAGTGTTCTCTCAGTGCACTCTGCTAACTCAACATCATCCCGGCTAACAAAGTATCCACCAGGTCCACCTCCCTACCACGGAGCAGGAAAAAAGGGTGACCTTGGAGCTAGTTATCTACCGATAACTCGCTCATCCACATGGGTGGGAGAAGAGATAATAGGAGAATTCAGCACCATTAGTTTTCTTCTTCAAAAAAGAAAGGATGAGTCTATACAAAGATAATATATCTGTATCTTCCTATATCTCCAAAAAGATTTCTCAGACACTGCTTGTAAAATTTCTATAACTTTAATGAATAATTCTTATGAAACAATAAAATTAAGAATGCTAGTACAGAGCGCAATTCAAACTGTGTAGGCAATATTATTATTAAATTATCTATATGAGTTTACCTATGATTTATGGGTAAGTATTAGATAAGCTGTGCATTTAAACAAATAAGTGCAATTGGATATTTTAGACTTTATGAACTACAGTAGCAAAATACTACTTTTCAGAAGCAACAGTCTAATTTTTAGAGAGGTGATATGAAAACCTCAAAAGTTATCTTAATGCAGCAGCATATCTTGAAAAGCTTGTTTGGTTTCATTCCATTCCAACAGATATTTATTACCTGATTGTCTTAACATTGATTCCCCAGATGTGTGCAGGTGATTTATTGAGGAAGGGCTCTCAGTGAAGACCAGTAAGGGAGTGGGGAAGGAAGAGGGAGAAGGGGAGGCAGTCAAGCAGAGGTATGAGCTCAGGGGAGTCCAGCAGAGGGTAGCTTTAGCTCTGGGCTATTAGTCACACCTCAAAGTTGTCACTTCCTCTGGCAAGGGAGCCGGGACTCTTATACCCCTGCACCCATAGCGGGAGGCGAGTTCTTCATTCTTCTGGGACTTCTACCTCTGTTCACACAGGCAAAGTGGATTCCAGTGGGTTGACAGGAGTCCTCAGAAACAAAACTATTGGAGGCAAAAGCACATCAGTGTCCCAGGGTGGTGGGGGGTGGTGGTATGTGCACACACATACAAAATACACACATACCTTGGCGGTAGTGCTGGTTTGGTTCCAGACCACTGCAGTAAGTTGAATATTGCAATAAAGCGAGACACGAATTTTTTAGTTTCCTAGCGTGTATAGAATTATGTTTACATCATACTGTAGTCTATTAAGTGTGCAGTAAATAGCATTATGTATAAAAAATGTACATACCTTAATTAAAAATTACTTTATTGCTGAAAAGTGCTAACCATCATCTGACAATACAGGGTTGCCACAAACCTTCAAAAAGAACCACAATATCTGTGAAGTGCAAGGAAGCTTAGTGCAATAAAGCAAGGTCTGCCTGTAAATAAATAAATGCTAAAGGGGTATTTGAGTGGATTGGACAGACTGTGACATACTCTCCACCATTTTGTCTTTGCTCTCCATTCCTTCCTAACTAGTTTAGCATAAGACTGTTGACCTTGAAAAGCTGAAGGGTTTGATAAGGACTTTTAATTCAATTCAATATAGGGAAATGGGTACAAATGTGGTGAATAAAATAGGGGGAGTTGATGAGAAATCAGGGAATTCAGTAAGAAATGGACTGAAAATTGTCTACTGTGTATCAGAGGTAGGTGGTAATTGTTAACTTAGGAGAGAGATTTTCCATACAGTGGTTAAAGCAGACAACAGCAGTTGAGAAATTATAACTGGTTATATAGACTTTTACAGCAGAGATGGCTGCTTATCTACCCAATATCCCGTCTTCCTTTTTATAAGACAATCCCAATATTTTTAGAGGAAACAGAAAGCCCAGATTAAAAAAAAAAAAGTTTTTAGTCTTTGAAGTTAAGTGTGGTCTTTGGAGTTAAGTGGGGTCTAAATTCTGGCCAATAAGATGTAAGAAGGGGCTGTTGAATAGTGCTTCTGAAAAAGTTCCTTGATGAAAGGGCTGACTCAGCTGGCAGGGACCTTCTGTCTCTTGCCCATCCATTGCTACCTTCTGTCCTCAAACCTGGAGGTAATACTGGAGGAGATTCAGCCATTTGAAGATGATGAGGTGCTGAGGAGACGTGAAGGATGCCTGAGTGAGAAGACAGAAGTCCCCTGAGTTCCTCAGGATGTCCTGGGGCTGCTGTATCAGCCCAGGAATTCATAGCTTCAAATTTATTGTTCCAGGAGAAAAATATAACCCTGAATTTGTTTAAGCCATTTTGGGTTCTCTGTACTAGTAGTAAAATGCAATTTCTTCATGATATGATTATTTTTCAAGAACCTTAGCAATGAAGGAGTGAAAGGGTATGTGGTCACTAGGTGTAAGCAGAGGGTCAAAGGAAGGTGTCTTGATTTGGGTTTTCCTAGAAGCTGACTTTGAAACATAGATTCAAGTGCAAGTAGTTTATTCGGGAGGGAGTCCCAGGAAGTAGAGCAGTACTATAATGAGACAGATGGGGAAAGAAGGAAGCATTAAAAAAGAATGTATTTTTGGGCTTCCCTGGTGGCGCAGTGGTTGGGAGTCCGCCTGATGATGCAGGGGATGCGGGTTCGTGCCCCGGTCCGGGAAGATCCCACATGCCGCGGAGCGGCCGGGCCCGTGAGCCATGGCCGCTGAGCCTGCGCGTCCGGAGCCTGTGCTCCGCAACGGGAGAAGCCACAACAGTGAGAGGCCCGCGTACCACAAAAAAAAAAAAAAAAGAATGTATTTTTAAGCTACTTACTTTGGGGCAACTGGCACTTAATCCTATCAGGAGACTCTTGGTGAAAATATAGAACATATGCCTTGGAGTCTATCCCACCTGATAAGTTAGGGAGCTGGGATATTTATGCACCAGTTACCATTAATCACAGGTGGAAGGCTGCTCTGGAGGTAGGGGGCAGTTCATTAATTCCATGGAAATTTTCAGCTTGCTGAATGAAAGGAGAATGGGCTCTGGTGGCCAAAGTAGCCCTCGGACAAGTAGAGGCAGGTGTCAGCAGTTTGAAGTCAGGCTGGTATTCGCTGAAATGGAAGGAATTAAGGATGCATGGGCGTTGTTCTCACAGTATCTGTTACACAAGGGTGTGTTCTGTTTTGGTTTGAGCATGAGAGACCTGACCATGTTTATAAGTCCAGGGGAAGAGGTCCACAGAGAGGGAGAGGTTTAGGATTTAGAAAAGAGAGGAACTAATTCATGTGGCAGAGTGTCAGAGGAGGGGTGCTTTCTTGAACTTCAACGGGAGGATGGAACAGCTGTAGAACAGATGGCCCATGTTTAGAGGGGGGAAGGAAGGAGAGAAGGATGGATGTGGACACAGACAATTCTTTAGGTTGAGGGTGGAGAGACTGAGGTCTACCTTATGTCATGATTTTGAACTATAAATGCACCATGAAGTCATCTTTTTTAATGAGTGAGGGAATTTGAGGCTAGTTCTGAAGGCTTGAAATGACCAGTGAGGGGAACGAGAAGGGATGCTGATCAACAGCACCGCTGCGTTGTACAGCCCTGGGCACCATTCACAGGTGCTGTGCAGTACAACAGTCTGCTGACCAATGAGGAGGAAATGGTTTGAAAAGGACACAGATGGGCCTGTTGAAGTTGAACATCCAACATTTTTAGTGGCACTAAGATTTATATGTGGAGACATTTACTGCAGTGGGGTTTCAGTTTAAAATCAGGCTGGTTAGATTAATTCATGGTAAGACATGTTCAAACAAAGTTTAGTAAAAAGACAAAGGAGGAAAATAGTTTAGCATCTCAGAAGAATAATTGAATTAATGGATTGTGGAGTCAGACAGACTGGTAAGAAAGCGGTCAAGGTATTGAAGATGTTTCTGAGGTGAAAGAACAAAGGTGGGGGGTGGAAACTGAGGAAGGTGGAGGAAGAGGAGGTTATAGACACAAATGAAAAAACAGGGGATGTTAGGGATGGTTCAATTCCGAGAAATACGGTCCAGGAAGTGACCATGAGATCAAGTCGATGGGATTGGGTGCCACTAAAGACTGTGGTCCAAATGGAGAATAGGGACCCAGGGCTGGCATGCTGTGCATGTTAACACTCCCTTCTCCTCACCCATGGCAGACATTTCCAACCCATCACAGGCACTGATAGCTTCATGATCCTTCTGAAACACCTCTGTACTTGGTGTGTCATCAGCCCAGAACTTGGGTATTTCATACAGAAGGTGATAAACACTGATTTGGACTCCATGTTGCTGTTTGTACAAAGTGTGTTATAATGAAAGTGCCTGGACTAGGCATCTGGAGGTTTGGGTCCTTCCTGAGTCTATTTATGGCTAAGTGACCCTGCGTAGGCGACTCTACTGATTTGTACACTTGTAAGCAGGGGTAATTATACCTACTGTGTTTACCCCGCTGGGAAGTTGTGAAAAGACTGCTCTTAGAAAAAGTCGAAAATGCTATACAAATATTTATCAGTGATATCATTAGCCATGTAGAAAGATACAAGTAGTAACATAAAATGGAGCCAATATGGAACTAATAGAAGAAGATTACCCATGGACTCAAAATACAAGGGTACATTCTATGTTATTTTTTTCTATTCTCTACTTCCTGGGTATTTTTCAGTTCAAACTAAAGCATTCATTCAAAGTGACTGTTTAAAAGTGATTAAAAGAGAAACAAAACAGAAGCTCAATTATTTAAAGAACTGTTTAAAAGAAAGTTGGTTAGAGGGATTACACAATATTGCCCCATCATGCAGAACTGGATCACTCTATTTCCTGCTTTTTATTTTTTTCTGTAAGTTTCCTGTCTGCCACAGAGACCCAGGAACTCCTGTTCCATTGCTCATGAGCTCATGGTCAAGTGTAAATCAGACTTGTTGAAGCTTGTGGTTTGGCCCTACTTGACCATTCCCACGTCAACTTGACCACTCTCTACTACATTTTTCCAAGAAGAAAGTGAAATGTTGTTATTCATAATATTATTCATTATTATGTCTCTCCTGCCAGAACTCACACATTAGCAGAACTTCTTTCCTGTACGCTGTGAAAGGACTCAAATGCCATGCCGATTTTCCCCCCGTGGTCAAAACAGAAACTTGTTTGTTTTTTCTCAAATTTATTTGGAAAGGATGTTGTTACAGCAAATGCTCTTTGAATTATTATAGCTAACCTTCTCCAGTGTTCATGTCCAGAGGCATAACCGAATTCCCAAAATTAGCTCCATCGACAACAGCTACAGAAGGATGCTTCAGCTTGTTTATTCTTAAAATTAATGCTGCTTTCTGCTTTCATTCTCTGTCTCTCTCTCTCTCCCCACTAAGTAAGTAGGATTTAGTGAGTGGCACATTCTTTAGTTATTTACAGAACATAATAACTCAAAGAGCAGAGATGTAGTAACCAAACTGACCCTGGCACCTGCCTCTCTTTCCCCTTCTGCTTTCCCACGCCTTTACTGGGATAATGTGTTTAATCGGGCAGAAGAGTCCCTTTATTTTTCATTGTACTAGCAATCTCTTGTGACCTCTCAGGTAAAATTTAGTACCATCAAGCCCTAGTAGCCACTTTTGCTCCTGGAATGTCATTATTCTTACAAAGTTTACATCACTGTACTTTTATGAGAGGGCCATTATATGTTGTAAATAGCACAAGCCCAGCAGCGGTGGCCCCGCGGTTACAATGAGGGCACTGCCAGCTGCGTGCACGGGAGTTTTAAGAAAAACAAGCTCTTCTCCCTGAAGCACCCACACTTGGCCGCTGAAGGACAGGTTCGGGTCACGTGGGAGGCTGAGTACGGGGTGGAGAAAGCACTGTTTTGGAAGGCAGGCAGGTGCACTTCAGTTTCTTAAGATTGCCTCATGGGGATACGATGTGTTAGAGTTGTTTTGGAAACCAATCTGGAAACATTTATTGAAATAAAAAATATGAGTATCCTTCAAACCAGAAACCCCACTTCTGGAATTTATCCTATAGAAATAAAAGGATGTGTGTACTCATATGTTTTTACAGCATTATTTCCAGTGGCCACAAAACTATCAGGGGAACAGATGAATGAGTTGGAACATCTACACCCTGGTATTTTGTGTAGCCTCAGGATGAGTGAGTGAGAGTTTTTCATGGAGATACTGTCCTGAGGTTTGCTTGAAGACAAAAAATAAAATACAAAAAGGGGTGACTAATACATGTCATTTTGTACATTTTAAAAGCCCTCCCAATATGTATGTATGTATGCATGTGTATTAATGTGTGTGTGCTTATACTTGACTTAAGTGTGGAAACACACATGGGAATGGAAATACACATGCGTGGACTACCTTGGGAGAGGAAGAGCTCTGTGAGGATGTGGTAAGGAAAAAATGGAGTAGGGAATTAACAAAAAGGGAGAAAGAAAATACCGCACTGAAAAGTGCTTAGATCTGCTGCGTATTTTGTTACATATTCCTGTGGGGTTTTTTTTTCCTCTAGGTAGTCTGTCTTTGCTTTAAAATTTTCTTTTTTTTTTTGGTATTTAGAAGGGGTTTGTATTTTTGTTGTAGCATTACCTAAGTATTAATACCTTTCATTGTTATTTTCTTACTTGGTTTTCTACTATTTGATTTGTCATCTTTATTTTCTTTTTTTTTGCGGGACGCGGCCTCTCACTGCCGTGGCCTCTCCCGTCGCGGAGCACAGGCTCCGGACGCGCAGGCTCAGCGGCCATGGCTCACGGGCCCAGCCGCTCCGCGGCATGTGGGATCTTCCCGGACTGGGGCACGAACCCACGTCCCCTGCATCAGCAGGGGGACTCCCAACCACTGTGCCACCAGGGAAGCCCTGATTTGTCATCTTTAAATGATATCCTTTGTACCTCACCTGTTACCTAAGTGACAATCGATGTGCTTATTCTACTTTCTTTTTTTCTTCCCTTCTTCTCTAATTTTTTAGTTGTGCTGTTTCAACTTTATCAGAACAAAACATTTACAAACTATCTCCCACCTTTACAACTACCTTTGTTTTTGCCTCAGATCTACAAATAAATATGTAATATATGTCTATGTGTGCTTATAGATAGAACGCACACATATTTACATACGTACATTCAAAATCGTGACATTTTTCCAATCTTCTCTTGGCCATCCTCTAGTAGGTTTTTCAAGAATTTAGGAATACAGTAGTCCTTAAGTTCCCATGTGTTTAAATTTGTTTTTCGATGGCTTTGATTCTAGAAATTTGCCTGAATTAAAAAAAAAATCCTTGGTTCACAATTTCTTACTTTCAGTTTTAAGAAAATGTTGGTCCAATTTCTTTGGCTTTTCACGTTGCTGACGCAAACCTGAATTTTTATCCTTTGCCAGTGACTCCATCATTTTACTGAGAGGCTCATGTCATTTTTTCTTTATCTCTTAAAGTCTAAACTTTTTCTAAGTTGTGGTTTGGAGTTGACAGCCCTGAGCATGTGGTGGTCCTTTTCAATATGTGCATTCCAGAATGTTTTTATCCTGGAGTATTTTCTTGGATTAGACTCTTAGACATTAGTTAGATGCCACTGTTCTGTTTCCCTCCTTCATGGATTTCAGTTATCCTTATTCCAAGAATACTTATAGTTTTTCTCAGATCTGTTGTTTCACTTTCTTTATGTTAACTTTTTATTCATTTCCTCAATATTTCTTAATTTATTTTTAATCAAGTTGATTTTTCCCTTGGCGACTTTGCAATTTAGTCTATTTCTAATATAGTTTTTCTTTTTATTCAAATTATTTCCTGAGTTTGGGTGTCTATTTCACATATTCCTATTTTCTGCCCATTCTCTACTGGATTTCTTATTTGAGGTGTTCTCCTGTATCTGCAAATGGTTGTTAATGGCATACAATTTGTGTTGAAATGTTGTGTACAGTTTTATTCTGCTTTTCCTTTCCTTAGAGTATTTATATCAATTATTTCCCATCTTTATTGTTCTTATATAATAACTTCATATGGATCTTGCCTGTGTTCTGTTTTTAAATGTCTTAGATTTAACTGGATGATCATTAGAAAATGTAGCAGACAGGTTTGGATGGTTTCATAGCTTTCTTAGTTTAAGAGCGCCCTCTACTGTCGGGGCAGGGAAGTGCATTTTCTTTAATAGGTGGCATCTCTAGGGGAGGAGGACTGAGGTGTGTCCCAATTCTCTTACACTTTTTTTTTTTCCTGTTCATGACTTTCTTTTCTAAGTAGTGAAGATGCAGGATGCTAGTTGCCACTCTGCTCCCATCCTTGTCATCTTTTTCTAATTATCTTCCCCAAATAGGGAAATAGGGAGGCACAGAGAAGATATCAAGTTCACTGCATAACTAAAAGTTAAACCTAGGAAGAAGCTATTGGCCAACGCTACCTAAGGCCAAGTTTACTTTTTGATGTCATCTTGTTAGTTTATTTACCTACTTATTTGGCTCCTCCCTCACTAGAATATAAGCTTCCTGTCTCATTCTCTTTTCTATCCTCAGCACCTAGGACATTGCCCAGCACGTGTTAAGTGGTCAATAGATAGTTGTTAATTGAACGAACCTGCAAAAGAGACTGAACACAGCTAAATAGATGGGGGGAGACACAGGGTTGGGGTGTCTCGTAAGAGGAAACAAGTTTCAATAGCAGTTAACAGTCAACACTGTCAACTGTTGTTGAGAGATGAAGTAAAACAAGCACTTAAAAGTAGCCGTTGGGTTTGGTGACAAGGAGGTTGGAAAAGCAATGTTCAGTGAGGTGTTAGGAGGCTGAGGAGTGAATGATAAGTGGGAGAAGTGGTGAGTGTGGACAAGTGTCAAGTTCACTAGTGAAAGGAGAGTGAGAAAGGGTGGCAGCTGGAAAAGGCCCTGGGAGTCTTTACATTTTAATGGGGAGGGGCCAACAGGGTGGGACAGTTGCAAGATGTAGACAGGGTTGAGAGGAGCCAATACAAGCGTTATGAGCAGGTAGAAAAGGCCCTAACCTAGAATACAAGTAGAGAGATTAGCCAGAGCCAGGACCCACATCTCTTCTACTGTAACAGGTGGGAAGGGAGAAGGCTGGGTGGGAAAAGATTTAGGCAAGCTTGGAGGCTGACAGCTGGAAAGTGAGGAGCTTCTGTCGGCTGAGTTCATTTTTCTCTCTTATTTTTTAGCTTAGAGGCTAGTGGGAAGCTAGGCTTTAATCAAAGGGTCACATCCCAAACTGTAAAAATACAACAGCACTGTGACTGCAAAGAGCTGCATTTCTCTGCATGGTTTTGTGATTTTGTGTGATTGTAGACTTAGCAATCAGGGAGAAGCACAGAGAAAAGTGAGGGGGAAGTGCAACAGGAAGATACCTGGGTATGTGCAAAAGACTTTCACAGCTTGGGGAACAGGGGAGAGCTCCTCCTGGTACATGCGTTTGCCCAGCTGGAGCTGAGCCCGAGACAGGCACTGCTCTGATGATACCTGTGGGGCATGTCTAACCCAGCAGGTGAGTGCAGCTTGCGACCTTTCCCACAGCCCTCCATCGCCACCACTATCCTGCCCACAGAAACTGGCTCTAATGCCTAATTACTCTGGGGATACGCTCTTACCTGATGGAGAACCTGATTCTACTAATCTGTATTTATAAGGTACTTGATAACAGCAAAAATTAAAATGGAACTCCAAACTCTATAGCCAAGGGCGAGCCTTACTGGGTTTCTAGAGCTTTGTGGTTCTGTAGGTGGAGGCCTGTTCCCGGCTCTTTGTCTGTCTTAATCTGTTAGAGAAAAAAAATGTAATCAAGAGTTCAAAGATCTGGATGCTAATTTGTGTGCTGACTCTAATTAACTGTGTGACTTTGTCACTTCACCTCCCTAATCTTCAGTTTCCCTTTTGCTGGATTAGATATGCTTTCACTTGTATGATCCTACCTGCTCATTTTAAGAGGCACTTACAAAATGTACAACTCGATTTTTAAAAAATTCTGAATATTAGGCACCTTTTATACGTTACAATAATTAGGTAGGTTGACTAAGTGTTGATTTAATTATTAAGCTGTTCTCAGCCGTAATTTTCAGAATCCTCCACCCTCCCGTTTGGTTTCTCTCCCCTTGACATGTTTAATTTCTTAGCATATTATTTGCACTTGCCTCCCCAGCATTTCTGCCTCTTCATTTAATACCATGATGGTTCTTATCCTTCAGTTAACAATTTTACAGGTTGAAAGCTCCAGCTGACTTTTCTGAAGCAGAGCCATCTATTTATAAAATTAGATGCCTCAGTACTTGAAAACAGGAGGACTTGGTTCCTTTCACCTAAAGACCTTTGAACAACTTAGTGTCATAGATTATGAAATGTTAGGGTTAGAAGAGGCATTCAGCCAGGTGATAAGCTCCTTGGTAATTAACCACCTAGCTTAAGCTTAAGCCCTTCTATAAAGTCGTCTCCGAGAGTTTGCAGCTTCCCACAGGGCACACCACACGATGAGAATATTGGATGGGAGGACCTTGCTTTACAGTTTTCTCAAGTGGACATTGACCAAACTATAAAAGGAGGTGTCCTGCACGGCGGGACTGAAGTAGTGACTAGTCTGCAGGGAAACCAAGTAGATGTTGCCTGACGCAGTTACCTTTCTAGAAAGACTGAGAGAGAAGTTGGTCTCTCCCTGTTCTAATCCCTGCCTCACCCTCCCCTCCCTCAACACATGCCCACCCTTATATCACACATTAGAACTGAAAACCATTGGCTTGTGGAGGGCAGAGTAGACAGAAGGTTGGCCTCACCCCCATTGAAGAGGGTGACGGAGCTTGGAGAACCAAATGATCTATTCACCTGATGGCCTTCTAAATACAAACTACCCTTCTGGGTGGATACCACCCACAGCGAGTATTTCCTTGCCAACTAAAGAGGAGGCAAGACTTTAATTTTTGACAATCGAAAGCCTGTCTACCAACCTTAATCAGAGGGGTAGGTAATAATCAGCCCCCATAGCAGGAACCTATCACCAAGCTTCAACATTGTAATTTTCTGATATATGTATTTCATCTATCCACATCCCATCTTTTTTTCCTGAACTATTTTAAAGTAAATCCCACAGTTATATAATTCTACCTGTAAACATTCATGTATTGTTCAAATTTAAAAACTCTTTTTAAAAGTAACCAGAAAGTCATTATCATACCTAAAAGAAAAAACTGATAATATTTTGTTAATATTACTTAATACTGAGTCCATATTCAGTTTTTCCAAATTGTCTCAAATATTTTTTTCAAAATTGGTTTCTTTAGCTCATGATCCAAACAAGGCTCTCATATTGCATTTGGTTGACCTGTCAAAAATTTTAACCAAAATATAGGACTTTTATCTCAGATTTCATTATTTAGAGTATATCAAGGTTCCTTTGAAACTGGATTTCATTGTCAAAATTGTTAGCTATTGCTTTTGTTGCTGAAACATTGTGAAATCATGTATCTTCATCCAAGTTATTGATTGAAAAGTAAATGAAAGGAAGAGGACCAAATATGAATCTGCCTAGGCTGATCCTAATACCTGAATTGTCCAATCACAATAGATCTACCTAATTATACTATTAACCTACCCTTCATCTTGGCTACTAGGATATTTTGGAGATGTTTGTAGAATTTATCACCAGAAGCAAGTAGCCTTTTGGGGTCATGCTTCCAATTTCTGTACCTGAAATTTTAGCAGAAAATAATCATGAACATGTCTTAAGAACCATGATGGGTTTTGGTGAGTCCCATTTTCTTTTCTAGGGATGTGTTCAATCATCTGTTTAGATATGAACACATAGACACACACTGAAAATCCAGAAATAGATCTATTTTGGAAGTTAACATATAATTCCCCTTTCTCCTTGGGGTAAATGTAAAGCTAGCAAATAATGCTTTTCATTCTACACCCCTGCTACCTCTCAATAAATTATGCCTTTGCTTTACTTCCCACGGTTCCTCACCCATCCCTACTGTCCAGCTGCCCTAAGCCATGTGAGTCTTCTGTCTGTGATCTAAATCCCTTTATATGTGTCTTTCTCTGTGTACACTGCAGTTCTGTATTTCCTCTACCCCCAACCCAGCTCCTCCCACCTGGTCAAATCCCACTCATCCTTCAAGACCTTCTCTCTTCTCTTTAGCATTCTTTCACAGAAAGCTTGTTTACTTCTCTGTCTCCCAAGCTAAACAGGGACAGGCATTCCTTGTTATGTTGGCTATTTAGCACAGAATGACCCTCAATACATATGTGTTGATTAAAATAAATGAATGAGAATCAGTGAGTGGAAGAATCCTTCCTAAAACCTAGGAAGGATTTCAAGCTCATAGTGTGAAATTTCTGAACTTGAAACCATGTCCCCTGCCCCCCCCACACACACATACACACACACACACACACACACACACACACAGACACACACACACACGCACACACTTTGGTATATCAGCTTTATGAAGGGTCATCATTGATTTCCTGGAAATTTGTTGTTCCATGTCTTTTCCCCTACATATATTTTCTTTTTGTGTGTGTGTGTGTATGTTTTCTTAAATTTATTTTTTAATTGAAATATAGTTGATTTTTAATATTGTATTAATTTCTGCTGTACAGCA
Source organism: Lipotes vexillifer (assembly GCF_000442215.2). Lineage (NCBI taxonomy): Eukaryota > Metazoa > Chordata > Mammalia > Artiodactyla > Lipotidae > Lipotes > Lipotes vexillifer. The sequence goes on from NW_006783353.1 coordinate 456,594, forward strand.
AAGTGACTCAGTTACACACATATATACATTCTTTTTCATATTCTTTTCCATTATGGTTTATCCCAGGATATTGAATATAGTTCCCTTTGCTATACAGTAGGACCTTGTTTATCCATTCTACATATCAATATAATAGTTTGCATCTGCTAACCCCAAACTCCCAGTCTGTCCCTCCCCCAACTCCCACCTTAGCAACCACAAGTCTGTTCTCTCTGTCTGTGAGCCTGTTTCTGTTTCATAGATAGGTTCATTTGTGCCCTTTTTTTTTTTTTATTTACTTTTGGGTACATTGGGTCTTCATTGCTGTGCGCGGGCTTGCTCTAGTTGCAGCGAGAGGGGGCTACTCTTCGTTGTGGTGCGTGGGCTTCTCATTGCGGTGGCTTCTCTTGTTGCAGAGTGTGGGCTCTAGGCACATGGACTTCAGTAGTTGTGGCTCGTGGGCTCTAGAGCACAGGCTCAGTAGTTGTGGCACACGGGCTTAGCTGCTCCACGGCATGTGGGAATCTTCCCAGACCAGGGCTTGAACCTGTGTCCCCTGCATTAGCAGGCGGATTCTTAACCACTGCACCACCCGGGAAGCCCTGTGCTGTATTTTAGATTCCACAAATAGGTGATATCATATGGTATTTGTCTTTCTCTTTCTGACTTACTTCACTTAGTATGATAATCTCTAGTTGCATCCATGTTGCTACAAATGGCATTATTTCGTTCTTTTTTTATGGCTGAGTAGTATTCCATTGTATATGTGTACCACATCTTCTTCATCCATTCATCTGTCGATGGACATTTAGGTTATTTCCATGTCTTGGCTATTGTGAATAGTGCTGCTATGAACGTAGGGGTGCATGTATCTTTTTGAATTAGAGTTTTGTGTGGATATATGCCCAAGAGTGGGGTTGCTGGATCATATGGCAACTTCATCTCTATTTTTAGTTTTCTGAGGAGCCTCCATAATGTTTTCCATAGTGGCTGCTCCAACTTACATTCCCACCAACAGTGTAGGAGGGTTCCCTTTTCTCCACACCCTTTCCAACATTTGTTATTTGTAGAGTTTTTTTTTTTTTTTTTTTTTTTTTTTTACAAGAGGTAAATAAACTGACACCAAGCATTGTAAATTGTAGACTTTTAAATGATGGCCATTCTGACTGGTGTGAGGTGGTACCTCATTGTAGTTTTGAATTGCATTTCTCTGATAATTAGCAATGTTGAGCAAGTAGTGTGTTTTCTTCTGGCTGAAGTGAAGTCTTAACTTTCAAGGACACCACTAGATTTCTTGGGGGCACATGGGTGTGTGAGGTCAGTAGTAGATTGGTTAAAGCTGATACCAGTGGGCCTGGAGCCCTGTCAGAATGAGGAGAGCACGAATCTTAGAATCTTACCGTGCGTTTCTGTCTTACTTCTTCTGCTCACTAGTTGTTTAATAGGGGGCAGTTTTTTGTTTTTGTTTTAATCTTTTTGAGCCTTAGTGTTTTCATTTATTGTTTAATTCTTATTTTCTTAACATCTTTATTGAAGTATAATTGCTTTACAATGGTGTGTTAGTTTCTGCTTTATAACAAAGTGAATCAGTTATACATATACATATGTGCCCATATCTCATATCTTCTCCCTCCCACCCTCCCTATCCCACCCCTCTAGGTGGTCACAAAGCACTGAGCTGATCTCCCTGTGCTATGCGGCTGCTTCCCACCAGCTATCTATTTTACGTTTGGTAGTGTATATATGTCCATGCCACTCTCTCACTTTGTCCCAGCTTACCATTCCCCCTCCCTCTATCCTCAAGTCCATTCTCTAGTAGGTCTGCATCTTTATTCCCGTCTTGCCCCTAGGTTCTTCATGACCATTTTTTTTAAATTTTGTATTTTAGATTCCATATATGTGTGTTAGCATACGGTATTTGTTTTTCTCTTTCTGACTTACTTCACTCTGTATGACAGACTCTAGGTCCATCCACCTCACTACAAATAACTCAATTTCGTTTCTTTTTATGGCTGAGTAATATTCCATTGTATATATGTGCCACATCTTCTTTATCCATTCATCTGTTGATGGACACTTAGGTTGCTTCCATGTCCTGGCTATTGTAAATAGAGCTGCAATGAACATTTTGGTACATGACTCTTTTTGAATTATAGTTTTCTCAGGGTATATGCCCACTAGTGGGATTGCTGGGTCATATGGTAGTTCTATTTTTAGTTTTTTAAGGAACCTTCATACTGTTCTCCATAGTGGCTGTATCAATTTCCATTCCCACCAACAGTGCAAGAGGGTTCCCTTTTCTCCACACCCTCTCCAGCATTTATTGTTTCTAGGTTTTTTGATGATGGCTGTTCTGACCGGTGTGAGATGATATCCCATTGTAGTTTTTTTTTTTTTTTTTGTGGTACTCAGGCTCCTCACTGTTGTGGCCTCTCCCATTGCGGAGCACAGGCTCCTGATGCCCAGGCTCAGCGGCCATAGCTCACGGGCCTAGCCGCTTCGTGGCATGTGGGATCTTCCCGGACCGGGGCACGAACCCATGTCCCCTGCATGGTTAGGCAGACTCTCAACCACTGTGCCACCAGGGAAGCCCTCATTGTAGTTTTGATTTACATTTCTCTAATGATTAATGATGTTGAGCATTCTTTCATGTGTTTGTTGGCAATCTGTATATCTTCTTTGGAGAAATGTCTGTTTAGGTCTTCTGCCCATTTTTGGATTGGGTTGTTTGTGTTTTTGATATTGAGCTGCATGACCTGCTTGTAAATTTTGGAGATTAATCCTTTGTCAGTTGCCTCATTTGCAAATATTTTCTCCCATTCTGAGGGTTGTCTTTTCATCTTTTTTATGGTTTCCTTTGCTGTGCAAAAGCTTTTAAGTTTCATTAGGTCCCATTTGTTTATTTTGGTTTTTGTTTCCATTTCTCTAGGAGGTGGGTCAAAAAGGATCTTGCTGTGATTTATGTCATAGAGTGTCTGCCTATGTTTTCCTCTAAGAGTTTGATGGTGTCTGGCATTACATTTAGGTCTTTAATCCATTTTGAGTTTATTTTTGTGTATGGTGTTAGAGAGTGTTCTAATTTCATTCTTTTACATGTATCAGTCCAGTTTTCCCAGCACCACTTATTGAAGAGGCTGTCTTTTCTCCACTGTATATTCCTGCCTCCTTTATCAAAGATAAGGTGACCATATGTGCATGGGTTTATCTCTGGGCTTTCTATCCTGTTCTGTTGATCTATATTTCTGTTTTTGTGCCAGTACCATACTGTCTTGATTACTGTAGCTTTGTAGTATAGCCTGAAGTCAGGGAGCCTGATACCTCCAGCTCCGTTTTTCTTTCTCAAGATGGCTTTGGCTGTTCGGGGTCTTTTGTGTTTCCATAAAAATTGTGAAATTTTGTTCTAGTTCTGTGAAAAATGACACTTGTAGTTTGATAGGGATTGCATTGAATCTGTAGATTGCTTTGGGTAGTAGAGTCATTTTCACAATGTTAATTCTTCCAATCCAAGACCCTAGTATATCTCTCCATCTATTTGTATCATCTTTAATTCCTTTCATCAGTGTCTTATAGTTTTCTGCATACAGATCTTTTGTCTCCTTAGGTAGGTTTATTCCTAGATATTTTATTCTTTTTGTTGCAGTGGTAAATGGGAGTGTTTTCTTGATTTCACTTTCAGATGTTTCATCATTAGTGTATAGGAATGCTAGAGATTTCTGTGCATTAACTTTGTATCCTGCTACTTTACCAGATTCATTGATTAGCTCTAGTAGTTTTCTGGTAGCGTCTTTAGGATTCTCTATGTATAGTATCATGTTGTCTGCAACCAGTGACAGCTTTACTTCTTCATTTCTGATTTGTGTTCCTTTTATTTCTTTTTCTTCTCTGATTGCTGTGCTAAAACTTCCAAAACTATGTTGAATTATAGTGGTGAGAGTGGGCTACCTTTTCTTGTTCCTGATCTTAGTGGAAATGGTTTCAGTTTTTCACCATTGAGGATGATGTTGGCTGTGGGTTTGTCATATATGGCCTTTATTATGTTGAGGAAAGTTCCCTCTGTGCCTACTTTCTGGAGGGTTTTTATCATAAATGGGTGTTGAATTTTGTCTAACGCTTTTTCTGCATCTATGGAGATGATCATATGGTTTTTATCCTTCAGTTTGTTAATACGGTGTATCACATTGATTGATTTGCGTATATTGAAGAATCCTTGCATTCCTGGGATAAACCCCAGTTCATCATGGTGTATGATCCTTATAATGTGCTGTTGGATTCTGTTTGCTAGTATTTTGTTGAGGAGTTTTGCATCTATGTTCATCAGTGATATTGGCCTGTAGTTTTCTTTCTTTGTGACATCTTTCTCTGGTTTTTGTATCAGGGTATCAGGGTGATGGTGGCCTCATAGAATGAGTTTGGGAGTGTTCCTCCCTCTGCTATATTTTTGAAGAGTTTGAGAAGGATAGGTGTTAGCTCTTCTCTAAATGTTTGATAGAATTCACCTGTGAAGCCATCTGGTTCTGGGCTTTTGTTAGTTGGGGAAGATTTTTAATCACAGTTTCAATTTAAGTGCTTGTGAGTGGTCTGATTATATCTTCTGTTTCTTCCTAGTTCAGTCTCGGTAGGTTGTGCTTTTTTAAGAATGTGTCCATTTCTTCCAGGTTGTCCATATAGTTGCTTTTAGTAATCTCTCATGATCCTTTGTATTTCTGCTCTGTACATATATTTTCAAGTGAAAATTCTACAGTCACATCCACAGTTGCTGTCAGTATCCCATCTGGTTCTCTGAGCCCCAAATTCATTTAACTCCTTAGCAATTGGGGGTTCCCTTTTTACTTAACCAAATTGACTCCAACCTTCCCAGCTGGAGGATCTTTTATTTGAGTGGATGAGGTGGAAGGACATCAGGAAGGGAATGGTTCTGCCTTTACCCCGCTACCCTCACCTAACACCACTGCCCCAGGCCATGGCCCGTCACTTCCCCTCCCTTGCTCAGAACGTATGTGAGGGACTTCCCTGGTGGTCCAGTGGTAAAGAATCCACCTTCCAATGCAGGGGGCGCAGGTTCGATCCCTGGTCAGGAAACTGAGATCCCACATGCTGTGCCACAACTACTGAGCTCATGCGCCTCAACTAGAGAGCCCTTGCGCTGCAAACTACAGAGTCCATGCGCCCTGGAGCCCTAGAGCTACACCTAGAGAGAGAGAAAGAAAAAATCCGCATTCCACAACTGGAGAGAAGCCCACGCTCCATAATGAGGAGCCTGTGCCACAGCGAAGAGCCTGTGCCACAGCAAAAGATCCTGCACAGTTCAACAAAGACCCTGCATGCCACAACTAAGACCTGAGGCAGCCAAAAAAATAAAGGAAAAACTAAAAGGAATGTATGTGAAGAACAACAAAGCAATACAAAAACAGTTTGTCCAGTGGTTTTCAATGTCTTCATGCATTTTTCAAACCTCAATTTATTTTTTAACTTTCTGAACCCATTCTCACAGATGTCTCATTATTTCATTTATTTATGATAATGATATCCCTTAATGTGTACCTGCCTTTTAAAATTTGAACTTCTTAGATGGTTCCCTGTAGGGA
>NW_006783353.1:462167-468839 GCF_000442215.2 Lipotes vexillifer
TGTCTTACATGATTTAGTCCTTTATAATTATTTAAAATTTTTTGCATAATCCAAATCTCTTTTTATTTGAGAATTGCTTATCCCTCTTAAAAACTGTATATGTCTTTAGATTTATGTCATATGGTATATTATTGTGGTGACCTCCTCTCTGTTCATGCCTCCCTATAGCCACTCCCTAGGACAGACATTCCCCACACACAGGCTTGGTCATGTGGCTTGCTTTGGCCAATGGAACAATAGCAGATGTGACTCAGGTACACACTTGTACATTGGGGCTTGCCTATTTTTTTAGGGGAAACATGGCAGAAACAAATGGACTTAGGTCTAAAACAAGCTTGAGTGGTTTATCATGTATAAACTTCAGCTTCTTCCCCTATAAAATAGGGATAATTATAGTTCCTACCTTGCAGGATTGTTCGGATTAGAAATGCTGTGCGTGGAACACCAGGGCGCTGCCTGGCTTGAGTCAGCACTCAAGAAATGTTGGTTACTCTCCTCCTACATAGAGAAGGGCCACTTTTCCAGAGGTAACTGGTAACCAGAGCCTGCAAGTGGACAGGCTCAGGGTAAGAGTCTGAGAGCTCAGCAAATGCACTTCGTTCAGTTCAGGCCAGATTCTGGAAGACTCTAAGGAGACACAATCAAGAATCTAGAATAAAAGATTTAGAAACAGGAGTGAGGACTCTTCTAGGGTGAACTGGCAGGGAGGTCAGATCCTGAACATAGCAAAGTTTCTGAGGCAGTGGACTCTGATGTTACATCAGGAATCGCGCAGGTCCGACGGGTGGGGAAGAGCCTGTCTTGCTACCTTCTGGAGCTGGAAGGATGAGGGCAAGTCATTGCACAGCCTCCTTCATCTTAGACTCAGTATTCTGTGACCACCTACTTCATCTCAGCCTGAGCTGGAGAATGGAAAATTGTTATAATCAAATTCCTACCCTCTCCCTATCAGGTAGTGGCTTAAGCAATAAGGGCATTTAATCATCTCACCCAAAATGTAATACAAAGTAGACAGCTTTAGGTTTTATGTAGTGGCTCTGAAATGTTATTGAGGATCCACTTTCTTTCTAAGTGTATATATATTTTTTCTGACATGCTAGGGATTTGTGTGTGTGTGTGTGTGTGTGTGTGTGTGTATTTGTTTTTTGTTTGTCTGTTTGTTTTGTCACCTTTTGACCACAAGGTGGCTGTTGCAGCCCCAGGCGTCAGGTACTCACACCAGCATCCACAGGAAGAGGGAATAAGCAGGGACATTTTTTTTCTATCATGAAGCTCTGTCTTTATATTCAGTAAAGGCAATTAGAACCCCCTAGAATCTAGGGCCTAGACCAATCATTAGTAACCAAGATTGAGATCACCAGGGATGGTTTAGACCAGTCAGGATTCATCCCCTGGGACGGAGGCCCACTGTCCCTGAAATGAACGTAATCTCCATTTGCAACCTGTATCAGTTAAGATCCCAACAAGAAATAGGTGACACACTCAAATAAGGACAATTCTAGGAGGGTGAATTTGCAAAGGGACTAATTATAAAGATGTAGCCAGGGTTTAGGGGAACCACAAAGGGACAGTATAAAAACACAGGTCATACAAATCCTAGGCCAATGGCACAAGGTGAAAGATTTCTGTAGAGTCAGACACCTTGAGAAAAGCAGTGACCTTTTATGAAGGAACATCCTCTGAAGGTGACCTGTCAAGCCTAGTGAATAAACACCCTGGTGGCACCACCTTCCTCTGTTCTCCTGTTTGGACTTCTGACTGATAAAACATAGCCAAAACCCAAAAGGAAGCCAATGTCCCTACTGCATGTTGACCCTCCACGTCTAAAGCACAGGATTTCTCTGGCTTGCTTGCCTTACCAGTGAGAAATCCCAGCACCGTGGTGTTATAGGAACCTCTCCCCTTCCTTAAACCTCCAGTAAACCTTTGCTATATTGCATGAGAGGCTAGAGGAAACATCAAGAAAAAGGACGTATTGACCACTCCTGGGTCAGTGTGAAACACAAGGGGAAGGACTTGTGGAAATAAGAAAAGAGAGAGAATTAGAAGTGATCTGAGGAAGAGAGATGCGTGATTTCCTTCTCAATGGGAATATAATGTTGGATAGAATTTTATGCAAATCTCAAATGACAGGAGGCCCTGTTAATAACATACTGTATTTAACTCAGTCTGTTCAAGAGTTTATAATTTCAACATGCAATTATTAAAACATTATTAATGAGCTATTTTACATTTTTTCCCAATCAGTCTTTGAAATCTAGCACACATTTTGTGTTTCCAGCACTTCTCAGTTCTGGTCAGCCACATTTCAGCTGCTCAAAGCCACGTGTGGCCTGTGGCTACCGCAGTGGACAGTACAACCCTACTCCTTTACCTGCTGTAGAGACTTTCCTTCACTTTCAGTGATGTAGAAACTCTCTGTTATATTTTAAAACCCAAATGTGTGAGCTCTGTGGTTGGGGGAGGGGGAGGACAGGGGTGTGCTCCTGGCCCAAGGCAGTAAGGGGGGCACATGTACTGAAGCATTTTCTTTTAATTGAGAGAGAATGGACATATAATATTATATTAGTTTCAGGTGTAGAGCATAATGGTTCAATATTTGTGTATATTGCAGAGTGATCATAATAATCCAGTCAACATTTGTCACCACATATGGTTAAAAAATATTTTGTTTTTATGACGAGAACCTTCTAGACCCACCCTGCCAGCCACCCCCAAATGTGCAATACAGTATTATTGTAGTCATCTCAGGCAGCCACCAATCTATTTTCTACATTCATGAGCTTGGTATTTTTTGTTTGTTTTTTAAGATTCCACATATAAGTGAGATCATATGGTATTTATCTTTCTCCGTCTGACTTATTTCCCTAAGCACAATGCCCTTAAGGTCCATCCATGTTGTCACATGGCAAGATTGCATTCTTTTTTATGGCTGAGTACTATTCCATGGTGTGTATATACCACATCACCTTTATCCATTTTTCCCTTGATGAAGCATTTTTTCCCCTCATTATTTCAAGGTAACGGTAGACAAATGTTCATGTAGATTAATATTATTACTTTTTAAAATGTCACCATTCACTAATGTTAAATATTTTGATTAGCACATTACTTAATTTACCCCTTATAACTGACTGATCATTGCTTACCAGATAATTATGGCATCAGATCCAGTAATTTACCCGCAAGGAAATGGTTCAGAAAAATGTGAAAGGCCTGTTCTTAAACACAAGCAAGATGTAAGTGGTGATGGATATTATAAAGCAGACAAGTTTATCAGTCAGGGTCCTGGTGAGAAACCAATACCACCTCCATCTGCACTGGAACAACTGAGTTTTTACTAGAGGGATTGCTCTCTATGGTGCCAGCAGGCATTAGGGAAGCAGTGAAGGATGGAGTAGTATCCTTGGGCTGGCAGCAGTGGGATCCTTTGTCATCCTTGACCTGCCTGAAGAGGCAAAGTGGGGAGAGCAGTTACTGGAACTCAGAGAGACTAGCTGCTTGGAAGGGGCCATGTGGCAGGAGCCACATGGATCATCAGTGGGGAGACACAACCAACCTGTAGCGAACCAGTGAGGAGGGAGCACAGGAAACTCACACTCCCCCTCACCCAGTCTCCTGCCAAAGCCCCCCATTGGCTGAATCCAACTGTATACCAGAAGGCGGGGAAGCCCAGTGGGATCCAGGTCAGCCTCCTGGGCATAGAGCAGGGTGGGGGAGTGGGGAGAGAGGATATGGGAAGATGAATGAAAATGTACCGCATGGTAAGACAGGTCAATCTTTGGTGACAAGGCAGGGTCACCCCAGCTGCTATGAATCTCTTTCACTGGACTTTCTCTCCTGGAGGCAATGCTTTCACGTTATTGATGCCATATGACTGTTCGTACTAGGAATTTGTCAGGATCACAGTCTTGTCTTGAATCTTTTATTTACTTCCTCTTGAACACGTCCGAGATTGTGTGAGGTTTTTAAATGATTTTTACTACTTGCAAACACAGGAGAAGAGGTAAACAAAAGGGAAAAAATCCTAAAGCTTCAATATTACACTGCAAAGTTTAACAAGAAAAGTGTTCTGAGGTGTAGAATGCATTACAGATTTGGCCTCTTGACTTGTTTTCCTCAGCAGATTAGTCTTGCTCTCCTCAGATCTTAAATTCCCTACAGCCAACATTTTTTGGAAAAAAGGTACTAACTCCCCACAATTTCCTTTGCTTTCCAGAAATTTCTGTATCAATTATCTTTTGCATGGCTTATAGTAACAGTCACAAATGCAAATGCATATAAGGGCCTGATAGGAATTTAAATAAACTGGGCTGGGTGGAGACTGTGACACTTGTTACAAGCCAGGCACTAAGTGTTTTACATATGTCAGCTCCTTGCTCACCACAGTTCTATGGGGCAGTAGAATTATTAACCTTATTTCTCAGATGAGGAAACTGAGACACAGGGCAGTTAGTTCATAGACTACCTTTCCTGTATAAAGGGAGCAGTGGGTACTCATTGTAAACATGCAGGAATCTGGGTCATGACCCTGTATTTTTTTATGAGCTTGAAATCTGAATTTAATGTGAAGTCTCTCAGTTAAGGAAAAAACCTAGCGACTATTTAGAAATGTTAAAACCGCTATGCAACACAAGGAAAGCACCTCTGTGGGCCAGCGATGGCTTCAGACAGCCTGTTTGCAACCTCAGGTCAGTGATTCTAGAAGCCTCGTAAGCCAGCAAAACTCAAATGTTTTAAATCCAAAATACAGAGAACCCTGGTAAATTAATAGGAATCCGCTATTGGGGTTGGGGCAGAGTAGAAGCTGACCCGCTAGACCACCCCGTTTCCTCAGCAAGAGACACCAGGTCTCAAGGTAAGTTAACTAAAAGTTGCCCAGAAAAAACCCTAGCAAATAAGGAGCCTCATTTGCATTGCACGCAGGAGGCCAGCCACCTGGCCTCTCCTTTTCAATTACCGTGGTCATTACATAGAGTTGCCAGGAGGAATCTAATTTCACCTCCAATCATTTTTTCCATCACTTTTATTTAGGAAAATAAATAACCATCCCTTTACTGAGTACTCAAGCTGAAATTGTGGAACCACTACCCAACTGGAAGAAAATGTTTGGTTTGCTGTGCCCATTTACATTCTTACAGTTCTTGTTTTTTTAAAATGTCAGGTTTGAAACCAACATATACAGGGACAGCCGTGCTCTAAATTCACCAAAAAATGACCTCATGTCCCTGAAACTTAGTTCCTACATAATCACACGTATCTCTTTTCAAAGTTTCTTTGCCCCCAAAGAAAACACCAGTAGAAATTAAGGTAGACAAATGACTAATTTGGGTGAAAGTAGTTTGAGAGTCAAGGGTTTTTAAGTGAAAGTTATTTTTAGAATTGTCACAATTAGCTCTAATTGGCAGCCCTTTCTTTTTGGGGACTCTTGTGAGGCCCCCTCAAGACCTGTGGCCATCTTGACCCTCCCGTGTGTGGGCAGAGCTGGGAACGAGGCACAGCCAGCCTTCTGGCCAATCCTACAGAACAATGATTCTAGAACTGTGGTCCTTGTGCCCACTTGCACCAGAATCATCTGGGAAGAGGAGGGACTTGCTTAAAATGCAGATTTTTGGGACTTCCCTGGTGGTCCAGTGGGTAAGACTCCATGCTCCCAATACGGGGGGGCTCGAGTTTGATCCCTGGTCGGGGAACTAGATCCCACATGCTGCAACTAAAGAGTTCGCATGCTGCAACTAAAAAGCCTTCACGCTGCAACAAAGATCCTGCGTGCTGCAACTAAGACCCAGTACAGCCAAAGTAAAAAAATAAATATTGAAAAAGTAAAAAAAAAAAAAAATGCAGAGTTTCAAACTCTGACCTTAGACCAAGACCAACTCCATCATAATCTCTGGAGTCTCAGCAGTGGAATTTGGCATTTTAACAAGCTACCCCAGGTGATTTGTGGGCAAACTGTAAGCAGAATTATTATGGCAGACGGTGTGGGAAAAACAATAAATGTTCACATTCTTGTGCATGTGGACCAAGAATGTTGCCTGCCATATCAGTAAACAAAGGATGTTGGGGCCATCAAGCCAGCAGCCTCTGCAGCTGCCCCTGACTGTGCATCCTGAGGGGACTCAGGGTGGAGAAAAACAGGATACTGGCCCTGGATAGCTAAGGTGCAGATCAGAGGAGTGATTTCAGTGAGCCCATATTCTTGCATCTTCCCACACATAGAAAAGCATTAAATTCCTTAACTTGAGATGTCTGGTTTTCTTTAATTAACAGTAAACTTTTGATGTTCCAATTACCTGGTTTTTGTTGCAAAATCCCTTGTATATCCTGGCTCCTCCCTTACCTCTTTGGAGCTGTCCCTCAGAGCTGTCTGAGAGGCTGCATCCCAGGATTAAGTCCTCAGCAAGTCCACCAAATGAAATATGTCTCAGCTTTTAGGTTGTGCGCTTTTTTTCAGTCCACATGCATTTCTTACGTGTTAGACACGACTGTAAATGTCCAACTCATAGGCCAACTCATTTACTGCCCAGCAGTCCTCCTGTGGAATAGGCGCTATCATCCTCACTAACCAGAAGGGGCACAGAGACCCTTCATAAGTTTTCCAAGATCACACAGCTGGTTAGAGGCAGAGATGAGAGCTGGATACAGGCACTTTGGTTCAGAGGCCACTCTTTC
>NW_006783353.1:468849-481035 GCF_000442215.2 Lipotes vexillifer
CATGGCCTTTCTCACACGGTGGCCGCAGGGTGCTGGTTTTAAATGCAGGTTATGGGCCTGTCTCCCAGATATTCTGATTTGGTGGGTCCTGGGGGAATGCCACCCACCTGCTGGGGCATAACAAGTCTCGGGAGGATGTGAGGTTTTCCAGAGACATTCCCTCCAGTCACCTTCCCTCCCATAACACCTGTGAAACCAGACAGCCTGTGGTTCCTCCCTCAGTCCCAGATGATGGCCTCACTGGAGCACGATCCAGAGCCCCCTCCGCTGCACTGTCAGCGAGACTCTTTTCACCAGGTCCTTCCCGCTCCCTGAAAATATTCTCAAGTCCTGCCCCCCAACTCGCCCCCCCACCCCGAAGTCTGAAAAGCAAGACAAAGCTGAAACACCACCACCACAGGCCACATCATGCCTCTGACTCTCTCCTCATCTTTAACATCAAGCTTTTTGAATTAATAGTTCACCTTGGCCATCTCTACTTCCACAAACCCTCGGGTTGCTCCTCAGCCCACTGCATTCTGGCTCTGGCCATCACCACTCCTTAAAGTGGCTCTGAGTGGTGGCCTCTGCATCACTCTGTCCCATGTGCATCTCTTCTGGCCTGGCCTCTGCGAGCACGTCACGGTCACCATCCCAACACCCCCCTTGATCTTGCTTCTGTTGTCTAGACCTTACTTTCCTGCTTCTCCAACTGTCTTTTCTCTCTCCTGTTGCTGCATCCTCTCCTCTGTTTGCTTCTTACATTTGGGGCTCCATGGGGTTCTTTCCTGGCCTTTCTTTTCTCCTCTTTCTGGCGATGTCAGCCTTGCACGTGGCTTCATCCACCATCCATGAAATCTCTGTCCTAGTATCTCCTCATTCTCTTGGACTTGGAATCTCTAGTACCCTATTGGAATCTCTAGTACCCTATTTTAAAGCATCATTTGGAGGCCCCACAGTTCTTTCAAATTTATCCCAAACAATTCATTATTGATGCATCTTCCCCAAACACGATTTTAGTTCTTTATTAGTTTTTTTTACTTTCTGTTGATAGGTTCATCATCCACCCAGTCTCCCTAGGCAGAAAGCTGAGGCAGTTCTCTCTCTCCCACCCCCACTTTTTTTTTTTTTAAACATCTTTATTGGAGTGTAATTGTTTTACAATGGTGTGTCAGTTTCTGCTTTATAACAAAGTGAATCAGCTATACATATACATATATCCCCATATCTCATCCCTCTTGCTTCTCCCTCCCACCCTCCCTATGCCACCCCTCTAGGTGGTCACAAAGCACCGAGCTGATCTCCCTGTACTATGTGGCTGCTTCCTACTAGCTATCTGTTTTACATTTGGTAGTGTACATATGTCCATGCTGCTCTCACTACATCCCAGCTTACCCTTCCCCCTCCCCGTGTCCTCAAGTCCATTCTCTACATCTGCGTCATTATTCCTGTCCTACCCCTAGGTTCTTCAGAACCTTTTTTTAGATTCCATATATATGTGTTAGCATATGGTATTTGTTTTTCTCTTTCTGACTTACTTCGCTCTGTATGACAGACTCTGGGTCCATCCACCTCACTACAAATAACTCAATTTCGTTTCTTTTTATGGCTGAGTAATATTCCATTGTATATATGTGCCACATCTTCTTTATCCATTCAGCTGCCGATGGACAATTAGATTGATTCCGTGTCCTGGCTACTGTAAATAGAGCTGCAATGAACATTGTGGCACATGAGTCTTTTTGAATTATGGTTTTCTCAGGGTATATGCACAGTACCCTGTGGGATTGCTGGGTCATATGGTAGTTCTATTTTTAGTTTTTTAAAGAACCTCCTTACTGTTTTCCATAGTGGTTGTATCAATTTACATTCCCACCAACAGTGCAAGAGGGTTCCCTTTTCTCCACACCCTCTCCAACATTTATTGTTTCTAGATTTTTTGAATGATGGCCATTCTGACTGGTGTGAGGTGATACCTCACTGTAGTTTGGATTTGCATTTCTCTAATAATTAGTGATGTTGAGCATTCTTTCATGTGTTTGTTGGCTGTCTGTATACCTTCCTTGGAGAAATATCTATTTAGGTCTTCTGCCCATTCTTGGGTTGTTTGGTTTTTTGATATTGAGCTGCATGACCTGCTTGTAAATTTTGGAGATTAATCCTCTGTCAGTTGCTCCATTTGCAAATATTTTCTCCCATTCTGAGGGTTGTCTTTTCATCTTTTTTATGGTTTCCTTTGCTGTGCAAAAGCTTTTAAGTTTCATTAGGTCCCATTTGTTTATTTTGGTTTTTGTTTCCATTTTTCTAGGAGGTGGGTCAAAAAGGATCTTGCTGTGATTTATGTCATAGAGTGTTCTGCCTGTGTTTTCCTCTAAGAGTTTTATAGTGTCTGGCATTACATTTAGGTCTTTAATCCATTTTGAGTTTATTTTTGTGTATGGTGTTAGGGAGTGTTCTGATTTCATTCTTTTACATGTAGCTGTCCAGTTTTCCCAGCGCCACTTATTGAAGAGGCTGTCTTTTTCTCCACTGTATATCCTTTCCTCCTTTTTCATAGATTAGTTGACCGTAGGTGCGTGGGTTTATTTCTGGGCTTTCTATCCTGTTCCATTGATCTATATTTCTGTTTTTGTGCCAGTACCATACTGTCTTGATTACTATAGCTTTGTAGTATAGTCTGAAGTCCGGGCGCCTGATTCCTCCGGCTCCGTTTTTCTTTCTCAAGATTGCTTTGGCTGTTCGGGGTCTTTTGTGTTTCCATACAAATTGTGAAATTTTTTGTTCTAGTTCTGTGAAAAATGCCACTTGTAGTTTGATAGGGATTGCATTGAATCTGTAGTTTGCTTTGGGGAGTATAGTCATTTTCACAATGTTGATTCTTCCAATCCAAGGACATGGTATATCTCTCCATCTGTTTGTTTCATATTTAATTTATTCCATCAGTGTCTTACAGCTTTCTGCATACAGGTCTTTTGTCTCCTTAGGTAGGTTTATTCCTAGATATTTTATTCTTTTTGTTGCAGTGGTAAATGGGAGTGTTTCCTTAAATTCTCTTTCAGATTTTTCATCATTGGTGTATAGGAATGAAAGAGATTTCTGTACATTAACTTTGTATCCTGCTACTTTACCAAATTCATTGATTAGCTCTAGTGGTTTTCTGGTAGCGTCTTTAGGATTCTCTCTGTATAGTATCATGTCATCTGCAAACAGTGACAGCTTTACTTCTTCTTTTCTGATTTGGGTTCCTTTTCTTTTTCTTCTCTGATTTCTGTGGCTAAAACTTCCAAAACTATGTTGAATAATAGTGGTGAGAGTAGGTATCCTTGTCTTGTTCCTGATCTTAGTGGAAATGGTTTCAGTTTTTCACCATTGAGAATGATGTTGGCTGTGGGTTTGTCATATATGGCCTTTATTATGTTGAGGAAAGTTCCCTCTGTGCCTACTTTCTGGAGGGTTTTTATCATAAATGGGTGTTGAATTTTGTCTAACGCTTTTTCTGCATCTATGGAGATGATCATATGGTTTTTATCCTTCAGTTTGTTAATACGGTGTATCACATTGATTGATTTGCGTATATTGAAGAATCCTTGCATTCCTGGATAAAAACCCCACTTGGTCGTGGTGTATGATCCTTTTAATGTGCTCTTGGATTCTGTTTGCTATTATTTCGTTGAGGATTTTTGCTTCTATGTTCATCTGTGATATTGGCCTATAGTTCTCTTCCTTCATGACATCTTTGTCTTGTTTTGGTATCAGGGTGGTGGTGGCCTCATAGAATGTGTTTGGGAGTGTTCCTCCCTCTGCTATATTTTGGAACAGTTTGAGAAGGATAGGTGTTAGCTCTTCTCTAAATGTTTGATAGAATTCGCCTGTGAAGCCATCTGGTCCTGGGCTTTTGTTTGTTGGAAGATTTTTAATCACAGTTTCAATTTCAGTGCTTGTGATTGGTCTGATTATATTTTCTGTTCCTTCCTGGTTCAGTCTCGGTAGGTTGTGCTTTTTTAAGAATGTGTCCATTTCTTCCAGGTTGTCCAATTTATTGGCATATAGTTGCTTGTAGTAACCTCTCATTATCCTCTGTATTTCTGCAGTGTTGGTTGTTACTTCTCCTTTTTCAGTTCTAATTCTATTGAATTGACTCTTCTCCCTTTTTTTCTTGATGAGTCTGGCTAATGGTTTATCAATTTTGTTTATCTTCTCAAAGAAGCAGCTTTTAATTTTATTGATCTTTGCTATCGTTTCCTTCATTTCTTTTTTATTTATTTCTGATCTGATCTTTATGATTTCTTTCCTTCTGCTAACTTTGGGGTATTTTTGTTCTTCTTTCTCTAATTGCTTTAGGTATAACGTTAGGTTGTTTATTTGAGGTGTTTCTTTTTTCTTGAGGTAGGATTGTATTGCTATAAACTTCCCTCTTAGAACTGCTTTCGCTGCATCCCATAGGTTTTGGGTCGTCATGTTTTCATTGTCATTTGTTCTACGTATTTTTTGATTTCCTCGTTGATTTCTTTAGTGATTTCTTGGTTATTAAGTAGTGTATTTTTTAGCCTCCATGTATTTGTATTTTTTACAGATATTTTTCCTGCAATTGATATCTAGTCTCATAGCGGTGTGATCAGAATAGAAACTAGATACGATTTCAGTCTTCTTAAATTTACCAAGGCTTGATTTGTGACCCAAAATATTATCTATCCTGGAGAATGTTCCATGAGTACTTGAGAAGAAAGTGTATTCTGTTGTTTTGGATGGAATGTCCTATAAATATCAATAAAGTCCATCTTGTTTAATGTGTCATTTAAAGCTTCTGTTCCCTTATTTATTTTCATTTTGGATGATCTGTCCATTGGTGAAAGTGGAGTGTTAAAGTCCCCTACTTTGATTGTGTTATTGCTGATTTCCCCTTTTATGGCTGTTAGCATTTGCCTTAGGTATTGAGGTGCTCCTTGTTGGGTGCATAAATGTTTACAATTGTTGTATCTTCTTCTTGGATTGATCCCTTGATCATTATGTAGTGTCCTTGTTTGTCTCTTGTAATAGTCTTTATTTTAAAGTCTATTTTGTCTGATATGAGAATTGCTATTCCAGCTTTCTTTTGATTTCCATTTGCATGGAATATCTTTTTCCATCCCCTCACTTTCAGTCTGTATGTGTCCCTAGGTCTGAAATGGGTCTTTTGTAGACAGCATATATACTGGTCTTGTTTTGTATCCATTCAGCTAGTCTGTGTCTTTTGGTTGGAGCATTTACTCCATTTACATTTAAGGTAATTATCGATATGTATGTTCCTATTACCATTTTCTTAGTTGTTTTGGGTTTGTTATTGTACATCCTTTTCTTCTCTTGTGTTTCCCACTTAGAGAAGTTCCTTTAGCATTTGTTGTAAAGCTGGTTTGCTGGTGCTGAATTCTCTTAACTTTTGCTTGACTTTACAGTCAAGGTTTAAATTTTTCCATCAAATCTGAATGAGATCCTTGCTGGGTAGAGTAATCCTGGTTGTAGTTTCTTCCCTTTCATCACTTTAAATATGTCCTGCCACTCCCTTCTGGCTTGCAGAGTTTCTGCTGAAAGATCAGCTGCTAACCTTATGGGGATTCCCTTATATGTTATTTGTTGTTTTTCCCCTGTTGCTTTTAATATTTTTTCTTTGTATTTAATTTTGATAGTTTGAGTAATATGTGTCTTTGTGTGTTTCTCCTTGGATTTATCCTGTATGGTACTCTCTGCAGTTCCTGGACTTGATTGACTATGTCCTTTCCCCTATTAGGGAAGTTTTCAACTCTAATGTCTTTAAGTATTTTCTCATTCCCTTTCTTTTTCTCTTCTTCTGGGACCCCTATAGTTCGAATGTTGTTACGTTTAATGTTGTCTCAGAGGTCTCTGACACTGTTCTCAATTCTTTTCATTCTTTTTTCTTTATTCTGCGCTGCGGTAGTTATTTCCACTATTTTATCTTCCAGGTCAATTATCTGTTCTTCTGCCTCAGTTATTCTGCTATTGATTCCTTCTAGAGAATTTTAAATTTCATTTATTGTGCTGTTCATCATTGTTTGTTTGCTCTTTAGTTCTTCTAGGTCCTTATTAAACATTTCTTGTTTTTTGTCCATTCTTTTTCCAAGGTGTTGGATCATTCTTACTGTCATTATTCTGAATTCTTTTTCAGGTAGACTGCCTGTTTTCTCTTCATTTGTTTGGTCTGGTGCAGTCTTACCTTGCCGCTTCATCTGCTGTGTGTTTCTCTGTCTTCTCATTTTGCTTAACCTTCTGTGTTTGGGGTCTCCTTTTCGCAGGCTGCTGGTTCGTACTTTCCATTGTTTTTGGTGTCTGCCCCCAGTGGCTAAGGTTGGTTCAGTGAGTTGTGTAGGCTTCCTGGTGGAGGGGACTGGTGCCTGTGTTCTGGTGGATGAGGCTGGATCTTGTTTTTCTGGTGGGTAGGACAGCATCCGGTGGAATGTTTTGGGCTTTCTTTGACCTTATTAAGATTTTAGGCAGCCTCTCTGCTAATGGGAGGGGTTGTGTTCCCGCTTTGCTAGTTGTTTTGCATAGGGTGTTCTGCAGTGTAGCTTGCTGGTTGTTCAGTGGAAATGCATCTTAATGTTGGGATGGAGAGCTCTGGGAGAGATTTCACCATTTGATATTACGTGGAGCCTGGAGGTCTCTGGTGGACCAGTGTCCTGAACTCGGCTCTCCCACCTCGGAGGCATAGGCCTGACACCCGCCCTGAGCACCATGACCCTGTCAGCCTCACGGCTCAGAAGAGAAGGGAGAAAAAAAGAAAGAAAGAAAGAAAGAAAGAAAGAGAGAGAGAGAGAGAGAGAGAGAGAGGGAGGGAGGGAGGGAGGGAGGGATGGGGAGAGAGAGAGAGAGAGAGAGAGAGAGAAGTAAAAGTAAAATAAAATAAAGTTCTTAAAATAAAAAATAATATTTAAAAATAAAAAAAAATTTTAAGTAATAAAATAAAGATAGAACAGAGCAACCAAACTATAAAACAAATCCACAGTGATAACAAGTGCTAAAAACTATACTAAAAAAAAACGGACAGAGAGAACCCTAGGACAAATGCAAATGGTTAAAGCAAAGCTATACAGGCAAAATTACCCAAAGAAGCATACACATACACACTCACAAAAAGAAAAAAGGAAAAATATATATATTGTTGCTCCCAAAGTCCACCACCTCAATCTTGGGATGATTCGTTGTCTACTCAGGTATTCCACAGATGCAGGGTACATCAGGTTGATTGTGGAGTTTTAATCCGCTGCTCCTGAGGCTTGTGGGAGAGATTTCCCTTTCTCTTCTTTGTTCGCACAGCTCCTGGGGCTCAGCTTTGGATTTGGCCCTGCCTCTGTGTGTAGGTCGCCTGAGGGCGGCTGTTCTTTGCTCAGACAGGATGGGGTTAAAGTAGCAGCTGATAAGTGGGCTCTGGCTCACTCAGGCCGGGGGGAGGGAGGGGTACGGAATGTGTGGTGAGCCTGTGGTGGCAGAGGGCAGCGTGATGTTGCAACAGCCTGAGGCGCGCCTTGCATTCTCCCGGGGAAGTTGTCCCTGGATCATGGGACCCTGGCAGTGGTGGGCTGCACAGGTTCCCAGGAGGGGAGGTGTGGATAGTGACCTGTGCTTCCATACAGGCTTCTTGGTGGCTGCAGCAGCATCCTTCGCGTCCCATGCCCATCTCTGGAGTCCGTGCTGGTAGCCGCGGCTCGTGCCTGTCTCTGGAGCTCGTTTAGGCAGTGCTCTGAATCCCCTCTCCTCGCGCACCCCGTAACAGTGGTCTCTTGACTCTTAGGCAGGTCCAGGCTTTCCCCCAGACTCCCTCCCGTCTAGCTGTGGCGCACTAGCCCCCTTCAGGCTGTGTTCACGCCGCCAACCCCAGTCCTCTCCCTGGGATCCGACCTCCAAGGCCCGAGCCTCAGCTCCCAGGCCCCACCCGCCCTGGCGGGTGAGCAGACAAGCCTCTCAGGCTGGTGAGTGCTGGTTGGCATCGATCATCTGTGCGGGAATCTCTCTGCTTTGCTCTCTGCTCTGTGCACTGTTGCTGCGCTCTCCTCCGTGGCTCTGAAGCTTCCCCTCAGCTACCCCCGTCTCTGCCCGCGAAGGGGCTTCCTAGTGTGTGGAAACCTTTCCTCCTTCACAGCTCCCTCCCACTGGTGCAAGTCCCATCCCTATTCTTTTGTCTCTGTTTTTTCTTTTTCCTTTTGCCCTACCCAGGTATGTGGGGAGTTTCTTGCCTTTTGGGAGGCCTGAGGTCTTCTGCCAGCGTTCAGTAGGTGTTCTGTAGGAGTTGTTCCACATGTGGATGTATTTCTGATGTATTTGTGTAGAGGAAGCCCGATCTCTGTGTCTCCCTCCTCCGCCATCTTGAAGGTTTCCTCACCTCCCCTTTTAATGCAAGTGTTGAGCTTTCTAGAAAATTCCTCCTTACCTCCTTATCCCTTAGTTCAGGTTTATAAATGGCCTCAGAATTGCTCTGTCCATCTCCAGCTCTTCTTGTCTAGTCTATCTTTAATGTGTCACCAGATTTGACCTTCAAAGAAACAAAGTTGATAATATACCCCATTAAGTTGACATTCAATGTACAAGCTCAGGTCTGAACACCTTGACTTGAAGCCACCACTTTACCCCAACCCCCTTCTCAGATCCCCACCACTTTGTTTACTACCCCACCCCCCACCCCCTGTGCTTGCCACTCTGACCTGCTGCTCATTTCAGCAAACCTGCAAACCTCTGGCTTTGCACAAGCTGATTCCTGTGGCTAATGACTTTTTTTCTTTTCTTCATTTGGTAAACACTCCCTCATTTTCTAAGCCCAGTTGAATGCCATCTCCTCTGAGAAGCCCGTGTTTCTCCAAGCAGAGACCTGTTACTTATGCTCTCTCTGCTGCAGGATTTGATTCACCCAGTGTGTCCTAATTATCTTTCTACACATCTGCCTCCACTCCTGAGCTGAGAGCATCACAGGGAAAAGACTGTTGGTCTGACCTGTCTTTGTAGCCTCAGCCCGTACATGATAGATACTCACGAAGTATTTCTCTAACAGATGGTAATTGCTGTCTGGCACCCAGGGTGCAATCAGTGTCACAGTTACTTATTTTCCTAAGGTTCATTACGTTTGGCCCAAGCACTCACTTGCTGGGTTGGTTAGGCATTCTGTAGCAGGGGAATCTTGAGTCTTACAATACTAAGTAATTGGTGTTGTGAGAGGGGCCTGCACACCAGCTGGTGGGGGTCATCACTTACCAGGCAGACCAGAATCGTGGCTCAAATTCCAAAGGAACAGTCGGGAAGATCAGGCTGACACCATCTGCCTCTCCCTCCAGAGGTGCCTGTATCGCCAGCCCCTTCTGAAGCCTGCCTACCTCCAGCCCCCAGGGTCCAGGCCAAGACCTGGGTAACTTACTGCAATTGTTTGAACCTCTGACCTGCCTCCCCCAGGCTTGGGGAGTCGCCGGACCCATTTCCTTCCACACCAAAGATCAAATTCTCTGCCATCTAGGTTTCTCCAATTTTCCAGTTAGTTGTTCTGGAGACCTATCCCAGGCTCTGCCAACTCACATGCCCACATGCACCAGGAGGTGGGCTTGTCAGGGGACAACAGAAGAGCACTAAGGACAGTGGCTGCTTTTCAGTTTCTGCTGACTGACACCATGAGGGAAGCCAAGCCCACTGTGGCCAAAAGGTTCTGAGTTTTCAAGAGATGCTGAGAATGAGATTTTCATGAGAAATAGTTTGGCAATTGATTATTTTAAAAACTCAAGGTAGAAGCCAAAAACAACCTGTTTGTAGGCCAGATTCAGCTGGTGGCTGGGTAGTTTGTGACCTCTGACCTAGGCCTTTCTGTCATAAGAATTTTAGGGTCTGTCTCTGTCTTGGCCTATGCCCTCCCCAGCAAAATTTCCTCTGTCCTGGGAAAGACAAGAGAACTGCTTACTCTCACCAGAAGACGCTTCTTTTTCTGTAGCAATGGAGGGCTGGAGACTTTCCATGGTGGCTACAGGAGCAAAACCATAAAACATAAAGGCTAGTTAATTTCTTCATAAGTCACCTTGTAACGTTTGGTTATTATGGCAGAGAGATGAAGGATAATCCAGGTGTACCCTTTCCTCTAAGGAACACTTCTGTATTTTAAGAGTGACCTTTTGTATCAGTGTGTTCTAAACTATCTGTGGGAAGGACCATGTTTTAAATCTGCCTTAAATTAATAGTAAAATGTGATAATAACAAATTACTAGAAAAATGAAATAAAAAGATATACATAATGCAAGTCCCAATTTGATTTTTATATTATTTGATGCATCAGACATAAAATTAGTCTGTCAAATTGCTATAAAGCAGTGGCTCTCAACCAGGAACATTTTGTCCCATGGGGACATTTGTCAATGTCTAGAGACATTGTTGGTTGTCCTCATTGAGAGGAAGGTGCTACTGGCATCTAGTGGGTAGATGCCAGAGATGCTGCCACACAGCCTAGAATGCACAGAGCAGCCCCACAACCACCTCCAGGTCCAAGATGTCAATGGTGCTGAGCTTGTTTCTATTACAGTTTCTAAATGACTCCCTCATTTTCTGTCTGAACTTATTCATGGACCAGTTATGAGCACTTCCCAGACTGGCACTGTTCTGCAGATTACACTCCAAAAAGGAACATTCTAGAGGTATTGCCATTGCCTTTCTGATCAAACCCAAAGCATGAGCCAATGGGGTGGCAGGATTTCTAGAAAACTTAGTATATTAGCCAGGGTTCCTAATAGTGGGTGGAAGCCACACTGCTTACAACAAAGACATTTATTTTTTAAATGACATAACTAACCATAATGTAACTCCTCTAGAATACAAACATGAGTTCCCAGAACAGAAGAAGGAATGCAAAGTCCTAGATCACCTAATGGTACCTCACTGACATACACAGCTCCCTTGTTCTTCTCGGCTAATAATATTTTAATCAGTTTAGCAGGGTTTCTCATGTTGATCATTAGTTTCTTACCTCTAATCAATAGTGCTTGTTAAAAATATAGATTTCAGGTTCCCATCCAAGACATAGGAATGGAAGCAGAGGTGAATCTAATTGGAAAGCTCTGGAATCTGGAAAACACTGAGAGAAGGGAGACCAGAATCTAGTCACAGCACAGGTCCTGCCGATGTGTTCACTTAATAGCTCCTTACTCAGGGCCTGGTTCATGCCTGATGATGTGCTGGGTTTGGGGCTTCAGTAGTGGAGAAGGCAGACAGAGGCCACATACAGACTGTACACATTTCTTACTCTTTCCTTCCTGTCTCTCCTCCCCATTCTTACTGTCCCTCCCTGGTGGCAGCACTTCTCCATCTCTCACCTGGATTATTAGAATGACTGGTCTCCTCACCTCTGGTTTCAGCCTCCACCCATCTTCCATGATGCCACTGCCTCTCTCCATCTGCCCCAGATTAAAACTCTTCACTGGGTCTCCGTTGCCTCCAGGAGAAAGTCTAAGCTTCTAAACATGGACTACAGGTTCTTTAGGACCATATCTCCGGGCACCCCCATCTCCCCACTTGAGCCTTTCTGAGAAACACCAACCCAATTATTGATGCCAACACTTTGCCTATGTTGGTCCCTCTGCCTGGAAAACTGGCATTGCACCTCATTTCCTAATATGATACATTTGTGTTCATTTCTCAAAAGCCAGCTCTTTACACCAATAATTGCTAACATTTATGAAGTACTTACTATGTACTATAATATCCAAGTATTATAGGCATTGTGCTAAATGTTTGTTTTGTTTACTCTTTATAGTAACTTGAGGGAAAGGAGGCTTAGCTAATTTTTGTGACTTTCCAATGGTCATGAAGCAAGTGGTAGATGTGAAATTCAAACCAGGCTGATTCCAGAGTCTATCTTGCTCCCAGTCACTTCTTATTTCTCCTCTCTGGGGAAGCTTTTCCCATTGCTACCCTCTCCCAGGTGGCTATATCCTTGTTTACAAACATTTACTCTCCCTCTCGGAGGGAAGACTGTTATTTTCCTGTACTATTGATGTCAGGCTTGACCATGTGAATTTCTTTGCCTAATTAACCATCACCAGAAATAATGGCTGTTGTTCCTGTAACAGAGACAGAGCATGATTTGCCTGTTAATGGTCCGGAGGAAGCAATGGTCCAGCATCCTGGGTCCTGGCTAGGTGATGAAGGAAGCTGCACCAGATGCATGATGGACATTTAGCAGGAATTAGAAATAAT
>NW_006783353.1:481045-487036 GCF_000442215.2 Lipotes vexillifer
TTAGTTGTCATCAACCACAGGGATTTGAGGGCTTATTTGTTACCAAGCAAAACCAGGTCATTCTGACACAGTTGGTTGCTGCCTGCTCACCACTACTTTTGTACCTACTTTTATTGTTACATCTAACACAACACATTTTGATTTAACTGTTCACACATCTATTTCCCCTACCAGACAGTGTTCTCTGAGGGACCATGTCTTACTTGTGTACCACATTTAACTCAGTGCCTGTCATATCATCAAAGCTCAAAAAAAGTTATTTACTGATCAGTGGACAAGTAACTGTTGTGTCTTCGTCATCTGTTAGCTGCAAGAACTGTGTTCAATGTCAAGTGACTTTTAATATCCCAATCTCAGCTTCCAAATCCCTTGACCCTAGCCCCAGTGAGGCAGGTGTTTTCTTATGATGCCAAATCCAGATAAAACAAAGGATGGAAGTATGTCACAGATTAGAAGAAGGAAGAACTCTTAAAATCCATGAGTTTGAATCCCAGCTCTATTGCTTACTAAGTATGTAGCCTTAGACAAAGGCCTCATAAAATTTATAAAATGGAAGTCCTAATAATTATGTTGAGGAGGAAGAAAACTTTACCCTTGTAGGTTCTTCTAGCTGGTCTAAGAATTAAATTGACATGAGACACAGGAAGAGAAGAACGTCAATTTTAATTTGAAATGTACAGGAACGCTACATACATGAGAGTTTCAGAGACAGAAAGGTAAAATGAGATATATATGCCATTCTGATCTAAGGAGTGGAATAGGGGCCTGGGGCTTCCAAGGACAGGAGGGCAATTCACAGGATGATCAGAAGAAGAACGGATATTTGGTAATTAGATGTTTGTCCTGGCATATAGATGGGGCCACTTAGATAACGTTTATCTTCAGTAGTAACTCTTTTCTGGGAAAAATTCCCAATTTTCTTTCTCCTAAGTAGTTAAGGGAGGGGCAGTAATTTCTCTTGAACCCACAGACTCTTGATTGCCTTTAGCTCAAAACAATCCCCTTGCAAAAGTGGCACATTTGGGGAAGGCTCGCTCTGAACCCCTACAATTGCTTCTCAGGATTCTTGGGAAGATCACATGCCAAGTGCTCACAATGCAGCTTGGCTCACTGGGATATTGTAGTGACATTTGTCTTTTTTGGCTGTCCTGCATCTATCCTTCCTTCCTATGTGTGTGTGGGTCCTCTATTTGAGTATGGTAATAGTGGGGGCACTTCAGCACCTGGGGAAGAGATCCAAAGGGAAGAGATCCATCCTGTATCCACCATTGGATCCAGGCTGGCCAATCTGGTGCACTCATCTGATTGATTTGATCAAGTGATCCCAAAATAAAAAGTTCCATTCTTTCTGGCTACTTGAGGTAGGGTCTGAGGGTGGCAATGGGGCTTTCAGGGTGGGGGGCCATCCTTGGCTAGACCTGTCCCTTCAAAAAGATGCTGCTGAACTTTAAGACCTGGCTTGGTTCTTCCTTGACTTCTAAGTCTGATTTTCTAACCTCCAGTTAAGTCTGATGCCCTTGATATCCTCCTAATAAAGTGCTTGTTAAAAAAAATTTCTTAAGGTAGCCAGATGTCACTTAGGTTGTTTCAAAACAGTAAATGGTGGATAACTTTCTCATTTTTTCTCTCCACTTTTGTTTCTATGAATTTGCTATAGTCTTTCTTCCTCTTGTCCTGAGTTCTTTGATTTCTCTAAGTTGTGTTCCTTAGGTTTTTAGCACCAAAGTGTGCTGATTATAATCTAAATGATGTTTCCTGGCAGTTTTGAACTCTGCTTGAAACTAATAAAATGAATGAATGTTCTTTCATGAAAAATACCCACCTGACCCAAACTCCCTGCTGCCCTGCCCAACATGCACATACATTCAGACCAGTCCTGTTATCATCTGTTTTTCTGGGGAACTTCTTGATTCTCTAACATAGCTACTGTCTCTCTTTCTGCCTCCGTCTCTCTCTCTTTAAACTTATTTTGTGCCAGGCACTGTGTCAAATGGTTTTCCAACTATGGCACAGATTGCTGGCTGCCTTTCCCTGGATAACAGAATCTGTAAAATGCCCAGGTTAACACACACACACACACACACACACACACACACACACACACACACACTTCCGAGCTTCTCTTGCAGAGGAAATATATATTGAATTTTACATGGAAGTTGTTGGATAAGGCTTCCAAGAAAGTTATTTTAAGGCACCCAACTCAGCTGTCAGGTGTTATTTTTGCCCTTTCTCCCTTCCTTCTCTTTGTTTGAACATGAGTCAGTCTGGAGTTCTGGCAGCCATTTTGCGACCATGAGGAAGTCCTGAGGCTGACGCTTGTATTAAAGATGCTGGAGCAGAAAATGACAAGGCTTCTAGGTCCTTGATGAAGGCATGGAGCTTCAGTACCAAGTATAGACCATCTAACTCTACTACCTTCATATTAAGGGAGAAAAATAATCTAATTTTTTAAAATCACTGCTAATTTGGTTCTCTACTACTAGCAACTGAAAGTACATCTTTACCAATACAAAGATTATCATGCAAAAACCCTATAGGGTTTATACTATTAATCCCATTTTACAAAATGGAGCCTTAGGCTATTTGTAAAACTTGCCCAAGTTACTACTCATTCACAGGACAGTATTGGATTGACCATACTGGATCATCATTGACCCAGGATCTGACAGGTCAGCATCTGAATGTAGTGTTTGTCTGACACAAAGGCTGGATTCCTAATCATTACATTTTACTGCCCCTGAGCTGAATATGCCTCCAGAATTTTAGACCAGTACAACTTGTGGGCCTCCTTGAGCAGGTGTGACTAAGTTGGAAGTTTTCTTATTGGAATAGATGCTTAGGATCTTCTTTCTTCTCTCTCACTTCCTGTCCAGCAAAAGGGATGTTTTTCAACCTCCAGTAAATTGGCCCAATGGCCAACCAACTCTGAGTCTAAAGGTACTTTTTCTTTCCTTTCTCTCAATGTAAATTCCTAACTCTTTGGAGCATTCCTAGGGGGATCTGTTGTTGAGATGAAATCAGCTTCCAGCAAAGTGTGTGTAATAGAGTAAGTGCTCAACAGATGTTGAATGGATTTATGAATGAATGAATGGTGTTCTCACAGCAGTCCTGCCTGGGACAACAATTCCCAAGTTCTTTCTTAAGACCAATTTTTGGGTCCCACCCTGTTATGAAATGTGGATGCTACTCTGTGAGGGAGCCAAGACTGCCAAGGCGCAGTCCAGTTTCCTGCAACGCCAGCCGGCCTGTCTGTGTACCTTCCAAGGACCCATTTTCCTGAAAGGTTTTGGTGAAAAGCTCTTATCATAGACTGTGGAAAGTATCTTTGCTAATCAGTGCAACCCAGTGTAGATACTGGGCACAGGCTTTGTAATTAGAGAAAGCTGCCTTCTAATCATGGTTCTGAAATGCTTCCCCTCTGTGTTTCTGGGCAAATTACTAAAGCTGAGCCTCTGTTTGTCCATCTGTAAAAAGGGGGTAATAATAATTCCCAATCCCATATAAGGATTATAGAAGGGAATGTATGAAAAGCATGTAGCAGAGTGCCTAGCTCACAGTACATGTTTAAAAATAATAGCTACTATCATTAGTGAAAATGGTCAGTACTGGTTAGAAACATTTCTTAATCCTTCAAGTAGAATTAGCCATCCCCTCAGCTGTGGCTCCTCAGTGCCCCATATCTTTCATGGAACATGAAAAAGATGATGAAAAAGTAGCTGGTTCTAAGCCATCTCTCTCAACTACACTACAGCATTCTGAGGGCAGGATTTTTCTTGAAATCCCTAGTAACTGGCACAGAGGAAGTGCCCAGTAATTGAAGAATGAAAGCAAGAAGGAATATAACACAATGCCTTTGTCATAGGAGTAAATATGAGAGTTGAGATAAGCCAGTAAGAGGTGAGCATATAGGGCAGTTTCTGGCTTTCAATCTAAGAAATTTTAAATGGCATATTCCCTGGTTGGTGCAGGAGGGGAGAGGGAACAGGTCTGTAAATTGACATTTCTAGAGTCCACTGTGGCCCACCCAGTTGGTCCTGGTTTGCCTCACACAGAGAGGTATTTAATTTAGCAGAGGCTGACACTTGGTCACTGTTCTGAGCTGGGGTAGAGAGGGTCCACTTACTACAAAGCTAAAACAATTAAATGAAAAAGTTGCCAGAATGTATACTCCTTTAAATTTTTTTTAATAGAGTCACCAAAGTTTAACTCCTGAAGTTCTTATTTATGCTTCCATCACTAGATCTCAGTCCTTTATCTGGTGAGACTGCCTACAGAAGAGTAGATGGAGGGAGGGTGGTCTCAGAAACTTCATAAAATTTGTCTACAGGGTCTTAACTTTAATATTTTTAATAACTCTAGTCTTATGTATATTAGGAATAATCAATTCTTATTTGAGAAAAAAGGGCTGCACTGTCTTCACTGATATGGACTTTAATTATGCAGCCAGAGGAAATAGTTCACCTGCTAAGAAAGTAAACGAGGATTTTTTTTTTTTTAGCCCCTTGAAGGATGTGGGTTACAAATGCAGTTCTATAAGGTAGTTGTCATCAGTGTGCTTTGAAATGGTATTCACCGATTGCTCCTATCATCTCAACGGCCTCAGTTAAAAGCTCCTAAGGGAATTTAAACATAAAACTTGTTGGAGGGATGACAAAAAAGCAGCCCTCGCTGATTAAATTTAAATCTACAATAGGAACATGGCTGAAGCCTAACTTGCAGGGGCTTGCTGGAGCAATTAACAGTGTTGTGAACATTTGAGTCTAAAGACCAAACAGAGGCCCTTTCGAATTCACCGCCTCTTTTTGTTCTTTACCACCGGACAACAAGGTGCCGACCGCCTTCCCTCCTCCAAACTGGTAATGTTGCAGAAGCAAAAGGGTGAAATGGGATCTGGGGCAAGACATTCGCTTGTGGAACTCTTAAATGTCAAGGCAGGCCTGAATGAATGGGTAGCGGATCCTATTCACCGCGGCTGCCCTAAAATAGGTTCCCTGCGCTGGTGGCCTGGAGCGGGCATCAGATTTAGCTTAGGGCTCCTCTGGCCAGATCAGACCCAGCGAGGTGGTGACTACAAAAAACTGGATGCTGGGAAGGTCACAGGCCAAGGCTCACTCACCCAACCTCGTGTCCAGTCTCTACTCTGAAGGGCTGCTGGGGGTGCACCCTGTCCGTTCCCACCTGGGCAAATGCCCCGCGCCCCCGCACACCGTGCCCCAGCCCTTCGCAGCTCTGGCAGAGGGACCCTGGCCCCGGGTCAAGCGGGTGGCAGGCCGCCAGCAGCTCGCCAAGTATTAATAGAGAGGCGCGGGCCGCAGAAGGCTGGCGCCGGGGCCTCGGGCTGCGGAGCGCAGGCAGCGCGAGCGCGTCCCTATCCGTCCCCACGCGGTGGCGAACGCCCAGCGGCTGCCGCGCGCACCTGCGGGTCTCCACGGCGGGCGCTGCCTCGGCAACTGCAGCCGCCGCCTGGACTGCGGGAGCCGCGCCCGGGCCGCCCGGAGCCGGAGCAGAGATGAGCTGCCACCCGGACCGCGAGCGCCCGGTGGACGGTAACGACTCGCAGGCGCCGCGGCCTCTTAGTCCTTAACCGGCCCCATGCGGGGTGTAACTTCCCGGTGCCGGTGGATCAGGGGGACCAGAAGGAGGGTTATTTATTTCCCCGTTAGGCGGCTGGTGTGGGTAGGAAGTCCTCGTCTTCCTGCGATTTTGCTCCTTTCCTGCTCTTTTTGGGGTTCTTTTTAGAATGAAACAAGTTAACTTTTCTAAAGCGCAGGGAACCGCTCATGGAACGCAGTGCCACGCTGTGCGGGTTTGTCAAACCAAATGCAGAGCTGATTTCACTGACCACTGCGCTGCCGCGGGTTTCTCTAGACATGGTGGGAGTTCCTTCCCTTTAAAGAATGATTTTGCTTCTACTTTGGGATGTACCCAGCAACCCCCCTCCACCCCCGCCTCCACAAACAGGTGTTAAGAGGCTACCTCATCTTACAG
>NW_006783353.1:487061-521496 GCF_000442215.2 Lipotes vexillifer
GGGGGGGGGGGGGGAGACCCGGGACGTTACTCGTTTAAAGAAGGAATCGTGCAGCAGAATTCCCCAAACTGACTTCAGAACTCGGTTGTCATTTAGTTCTACTGGGAAATAATGGTTGTACGATTCTGCGAGGGAAGCGTCTCAGGTTGCTTTGAACGGGTGATGAAATATTCTGAACGTTTTTTTTCCCATCAAAATTCACCTATTCGCCTATTTGCATGTTTGCTAAAGATTTAAAACTTGACCCCTTAACTGCCTCCGGTTACCTGTGGTTCAAAAGCCCTGCCCTGAAAGGTCATCATTATTGCTATTAGCTACTTAGTTGTTGACCTTTTAGGAGGATCGCTCCTCCAGGAATAAACTCATCTTTGCATCAATAACCCTTTTGGATTGTACTGAACATGACTTAATGAAGTTGCTTTTTAAGTTGAAACTCTGGGGGCTTGTGAGGCAGGTGCACAGGCCAGGGTTCCCTGCGGACCAGGAATTTTGCACAGTAATTGGTAAGGCAAGAATCACTGTACTGCAAAAAACATTTCATTCCTTCCTTTCACAGTCCCAAGCAGAGTTCTCAGCATCACTGCCCTGGATCCTCTTTTTAAAATATATTTTTTTAAGTTGCATGGTTATTGTTTTCAATAACATAATAAACTGGCACTTTGCTGGAACTTTTTGTAAAATGATTACTTTTGTGTTTCTAAGGTCAGCACACAGTGTAATCTAAGACAAATGGTTATTTGAAAACTGATTGATACATGAGACTAATTTTTTAAAAAATTCCTGATAATATGGCAGGCTTCTTTATATGAGGCAGGGATGGTCAGGATAATTGTATCTGACTACCATAGCCCTGCACTCTTTGGTTTGTTTTGTTTTGTTTGGAATCTTAATTCCTGTTTTAAAGCCACAAACCCTTCAGAATTCTGATAGAAAGCTTTTTTAAAAAAAGTATCTAGTCTTCCTAAATTAAGCATATGTCCTTGTAACCAGGCTTGTCTGTAACTTGTGAGGACTTCAGTAATTACTATATGTGAATAGCAAAGTGCAAAGTTTAACCTTAAATCTGAATTTCGGAGGATACCAAAAGGCTTAGGCTGCTGTCAGTCTGGTTATCCTTGAGCAGGTGACAAGGCGATAACATGTCCAATAACACCCAATTGTGCCAAATGTTTGCTATGACATCCTAAAAGAGGATTGGAAATGTATCTGTCAGACTTAGTAAATTTCCAAGTATGTTTGACAAGATTGTGAAAGTGACATGTGATGAGTATGTTAAATGACACGCCTGTGTTAAACAAGCTCTCTGGTTGAGTAGCTGTTACAGACTGTGCATTATGGGAGAACGTCATAGGGAATCCTGTTGCAGATAAAGAATTCTTATTCTACTCCTCATGTTTTGATCCAGTTTGTAGTCTGCCCATAGTACATCCCAGAGAAATTTAGGCAATTAATTATACCAGATTCAATTTTTTTTTTTTTTTTTTTTTGCGGTACGTGGGCCTCTCAGCCACCGTTGTGGCCTCTCCCGCTGCAGAGTAGAGGCTCCGGATGCGCAGGCTCAGCGGCCATGGCTCACGGGCCCAGCAGCTCCGTGGCATGTGGGATCTTCCCGGACCGGGGCACAAACCCGTGTCCCCTGCATCGGCAGGCGGACTCTCAACCACTGCGCCACCAGGGAAGCCCCAGATTCAAATTTTAATACCATTAGAAATAAAGAATTATTTGGACTCAAATCATATTTTTCCTCTTGGTTTGAAATCATAACACAAACCTTCCATATAATTTTGGCCTGCAAAGTCATCGTTTTTATTTTATGCAGCTTTGTTTCTTGTTGAAACACTTTTAAAATGGAAGAAAATTTTAAGTTTTAATAGCAGGGACAGAAACTATATCTGTTGAAAATCTGACTATTATAGCCTGTTGTAAGTCTGATGTTGGAATAAAATTGAAACCATGATATTCAGGAACAAAATTTCTGTGTAATTTTTTGGGCCTCCTCTATATTGCTTCGTTTTCTTTCTGTCTGTAAACTTTTCACTTTTTATTTACTCCTTTTGATCATAATTTAAATGAAACCCACTGTAGATAAAATTTATCACCCAGTGATAAACGAGGATAAATCCTCGTTTAGGATAAGATGTGCTCACATTTATTGAACACTCACTTACCTGCTATGCTGAGCTACAAGCACCAGCTTCTCTAACCCTCACTAGCTAGGAGAACTATTACTATCTGCTTTTATTATTATTATTATTAATATTTTTTTATAAAACCGAGGCTCTGAGAGAGTGACTGTCAGCTTTGAGTGTTCACATGCCCCTAACACCTAACCCAGGGCCTGTGCTGCCTCCTGCTGGACCACAATGTTGAATGTCCACAGGTGGCCCACAGCATCCTCCGCCACCCTATTCAGGGACCACAGGTAGAATGCTGGAGAGGCCCCTGGAAAGTGGCTCTAAGCTCATTGAAGTGAGAGCAGCATTCTTCCCACTTCCTTTGGGTGGGAAAATGGGAGGAAAGACCATCAGTATTCAAAGGGCTGGAAGTGGAAGCTCCTTCTGCCCCTCTGACCAGGGGAGGGACCTGTGCTTTGCCCCTGGGGCAGGACCACTCTGGTTGCTAGGAATGAAGGGCAGCTTGGCCTTTCTGAGGGAGAAGGCAGTGCCCCATAGGACACTCTCTAAAGCCCTTCTCTGGAGCAGGTGGACCGGGGGTCCCTTCTTTCTCAGGCTGCAGCAGATGGGTCCACATTAGAAGGCAGTGTCCTGAACTCTGCTTAGTATTTAACAACCTAAATGGGAAAAGAATTTGAAAAAGACATGTATATGTGTATACATGTATATGTGTAACAGAACCACTTTGCTGTATACCTGAAACTAACACAACATTGTCAATCAACTATACCCCAATATAAAATAAAATAAAAAAAGAAGGCTGGGAGCAGGCTGACCCACAGTGGAGCAGAGCTGTTCTCTGTGGCGAACTGTGGGAACAGAAGAAGAAGGATGCACAGCAAATGACTCTGGCTTCAGCCTGCTCTGATGTGTATCTCTCGATACATGATTAAAACTCCATGAGTCTCAGTTTCTTCATCTGTAAAACAGAGATAAAAAATCCACTATTTAGAATTATTGTGAACATCAGCACTAATATACAGAGTGTCTGGCAAGTAGCAGGCTCCCCATAAACTTATTATATCCAGAAAATTGGATGTAGAGTTTAACGAGGTAATTGGAATGTGTTAGCAACACACAGCTCCCCAGAAAGACGGGGCTAATGTGACATCCATTCAACTATATGACACTACCGGGCACAGTCTACCTACTGATGCAGGAAGCCTGCCAGGTGTGTGATCAGCCACACACGGTGTGTGCGTGTGTATGTGCTTTGGCTGCTGTGTCTGCAACTGGGCCTTTCATTTTGGGGAAAGACTGAGGAGAAGTTAATTTATATATTAAAACAGAAAGATGCGTTAGGAGTCCAGGTGAATTGTGGGAGAGTGATTTTCAGAAAGCAGTTTGGTCCATGGCACCATGGAATTACCCTCACAATCGACTTTCGAGACTTTGATTCTTGCTCACTGATTTTTCTAGTGTAATTTGGTAAGCCCTGTTTTGTCCATATCTTAACACTTTTCAAAGTGTTTTCTAATTGTTTGTTTATATCTCTGTTTCTTACATAAAATCCATAGGGCATGGGCCACATCTTTCTATTCACTGGATCCCCAGCACGTAGCTAAGTGCCTGGCACAGCGTAGGTACATATTCAACATACGTTTCTTGAATAAAGAAATGCATGAATGAATAAGAAAGTGATGGGAGGTAACAATGTGTGATTCCTGAAATACTTTAGTCCTTGTTTTCTGCGTTAAGTTTTGAATTCATATTCACTTTTTCCTTCTCCAAGTTGTTTATAATAGTGAAAATTTGTAAATATTTACATGCCAAACAATAGAGTGTTATTTAAAACATATAAATATCCTTTTCTGGATGGCTTAAATAAATTGTGGAAGGCTATCAAATGCTATGTGAAGGCATTCTGCTTTTGGAAAATGATTATATGTTGCAAGAGGATCTAGATGGAGAGATAACAAAGGATTAATAGGTGTTGCCTCTGGGTAGATGGGATGATGGATATTCCTTTTTTTTTTTTTTTTTTGCTTGTTTATGTTTCTGATTCTTATGTAATAAACTTGCTTTCTTTTTTAAGGAAGAAACACAATACAAGAACTATGTACTATAAAACAATATCATAGATCACTTACACTGCATCACCTAATCCCCTGTCACTGGCCACTTAAGTTGTCTTCTCAACTGATTTTCCAAATTTGTCTGCCTAACTGTTTTGAACATTTAAATAAGTTTCAGCATCTCACGGTTACAAAGTAGCATAATAGATTTTAAAGAGATGAGCAACTGAAAAAGAAACCCAAAGTAGGAAAAAGAATGCCAATGGCTCAATGCCAAGGACAAAAGATACTAATTTTCCAACATGTCTTCTTATTGAATACATTGCTTTGCTGAAAGTCATAGTCAACTTTTCATCTCCCCTCTGCCCTAGGCTTTCCTTCCTTTGTTGTGTAAAGATGTTAGGACAGTTCATGAGTAACTAGTTAGTGAGTGTTCCCTAATTGTTTTGTGTATGTACTTGAGGTGCTTTCATGGTGGCTACCAGTTGTATACTTTCTTTGTTTGCAGAGTTAGTTCCAGGAACAAGAACTTTGTAAAGCAGGGTGGTCTCTTCCCTTTTTTTTTTTTTTTAAAGTCACCATTCTTTGGGAATAGAGTTGTGAATGAGTAACTTTTAACCTTACATTTAAAAAAATTTTTTAATTGAGATATAGTTGCTGTACAATACTAAATAAGTTTCAGGTGTACAAAATAGTGATACACAATTCTCAAAGGTTATATTCCATTTATAGTTATTATAAAACATTGGCTATACTCCCCATGTTGTACAGTATATCATTTTAGCTTATTTATTTTATATATAGTAGGTTGTATCTCTTAATCCCCTACCCCCATGTATATATACCCATATATATATACGCACATATATCCATATATATGTGTATATATATATATATATATATATATCCTTTATCCATCCATCTGTTGATGGACACTTAGGTTGCTTCCATAATTGACACTTGTAAATAATGCTGCTGTGAACATTGGGGTGCATGTATCTTTCCAAATTAGTGTTTTCATTATTTTTTAATATATACCCAGGAGTAGAATTGCTGGGTCATGTGGTAGTTCTATTTTTAGTTTTTTGAGAAACCTACATTCTGTTTTCCACAGTGGCTCCACCCATTTACATTCCCACCAACAGTGTAAAAGGGTTCTCTCTTTTTTTTTCTTTTAATTTCTTTTCTTTAATACAGCAGGTTCTTATTAGTTACCTATTTTATACATATTAGTGTATACATGTCAATCCCAATCTCCCAATTCATCCCACCACCACCACCACCACCCCCTGCTTTCTCGCCTTGGTGCCCATACGTTTGTTCTCTATATCTGTGTCTCTATTTCGGCCTTGCAAACCGGTTCATCTGTACCATTTTTCCAGATTCCACATATATGTGTTAATAAACGATATTTGTTTTTCTCCTTCTGACTTCTTCACTCTGTATGACAGTCTCTAGGTCCATCCACGTCTCTACAAATGACCCAATTTCGTTCCTTTTTATGGCTGAGTAATATTCCATTGCATATATGTACCACAACTTCTTTATCCATTTGTCTGTCAATGGGCATTTAGGTTGCTTCCATGAACTGGCTATTGTAAATAGTGCTGCAGTGAACATTAGGGTGCATGTGTCTTTTTGAATTAGGGTTTTCTCAGGGCATATGCCCAGTAGTGGGATTGCTGGGTCATATGGTAATTCTATTTTTAGTTTTTTTAAGGAACCTGCATACTGTTCTCCATTGTGGCTGTCTCAATTCACATTCCCACCTACAGTGCAAGAGGGTTCCCTTTTCTCCACACCCTCTCCAGCATTTTTTGTTTGTAGATTTTCTGATGATGGCTATTCTGACCAGTGTGAGGTGATACCTCATTGTAGTTTTGATTTTCATTTCTCTAATAATTAGTTATGTTGAGCAGCTTTTCATGTGCCTCTTTGCCATCTGTATGTCTTCTTTGGAGAAATGTCTATATAGGTCTTCTGCCCATTTTTTGGTTGGGTTGTTTGTTTTTTAAATATTGAGCTGTTTATATATTTTGGAGAGTAATCCTTTGTCCATTGATTAGCTTGCAAATATTTTCTCCCATTCTGAGAAAATTGTCTTTTCATCTTGTTTATAGTTTCCTTTGCTGTGCAAAAGCTTTTAAGTTTCATTAGGTCCCATTTGTTTATTTTTGTTTTTATTTCCATTACTCTCGGAGGTGGGTTAAAAAAGATCTTGCTGTGATTTATGTCAGAGTGTTCTTCCCATGTTTTCCTCTAAGAGTTTTATAGTGTTTGGTCTTACATTTAGATCTTTAATCCATTTTGAGTTTGCTTCTGTGTATGGTGTTAGGGAGTATTCTAATTCCATTCTTTTACATGTAGCTGTCCAGTTTTCCTAGCACTTACTGAAGAGACTGTCTTTTCTCCATTGCATATCCTTTCCTCCTTTTTCATAGATTAGTTGACCGTAGGTGCGTGGGTTTATTTCTGGGCTTTCTATTCTGTTCCATTGATCTAGATTTCTGTTTTTGTGCCAGTACCATATTGTATTGATTACTGGAGCTTTGTAGTATAGTCTGAAGTAAGGGAGTCTGATTCCTCCAGCTCTGTTTTTTTTCCCTCAAGATTGCTTTGGCTATTCAGGGTCTTTTGTGTCTCCATACAGATTTTAAGATTTTTTTTCTGGTTCTGTAAAAATGCCATTGGTAATTTGATAGGGGTGGCATTGAATCTGTAGATTGCCTTGGGTAGTGTAGTCATTTTCACAATATTGATTCTTCCAATCCAAGAACATGGTATATCTCTCCATCTGTTTGTCATCTTTGATTTCTTTCATCAGTGTCTTATAGTTTTCTGAGTACAGGTCTTTTACTTCCTTGGGTAGGTTTATTCCTAGGTATTTATTCTTTTGTTGCAATGGTGAGTGGGATTGTTTCCTTAATCTCTCTTTCAAATTTTTCATCATTAGTGTATAGGAATGCAAGAGATTTCTGTGCATTAATTTTGTATCCTGCAGCTTTACCAGATTCATTGATTAGCTCTAGTAGTTTTCTGGTGGCATTTTTAAGATTCTCTATGTATAGTATCATGTCATCTGCAAAGAGTGACAGTTTTACTTCTTCTTTTCCAATTTGTATTCCTTTTATTTCTTTTTCTTCTGATTGCTGTAGCTAGGACTTTCAAAACTATGTTGAATAATAATGGCAAGAGTGGACATCCTTGTCTTGTTCCTGATCTTAGAGGAAATGCTTTCAGTTTTTCACTCTTGAGAATGATATTTGATTTGGGTTTGTCATATATGGCCGTTATTATGATGTGGTAGGTTCCCTCTATGCCCACTTTCTGGAGAGTTTTTATCATAAATGGGTGTTGGATTTTGTCAAAAGCTTTTTCTTCATCTATTGAGATGATCGTATAGTTTTTATTCTTCAGTTTGTTAATATGGTGTATCACATTGATTCATTTGCTTGTATCGAAGAATCCTTGCATCCCTTGGGTAAATCCCACTTGATCATGGTGTATCATCTTTTTAATGTGTTGTTGGATTCTGTTTGCTAGTATTTTGTTGAGGATTTTTGCATCTATATTCATCAGTGATATTGGTCTGTAATTTTCTTTTGTTGTAGTATCTTTGTCTGCTTTTGGTATCTGGGTGATGGTGGCCTCATAGAATGAGTTTGGAAGTGTTCCTTCCTCTGCAATTTTTTGGAAGAGTTTGACAAGGATGGGTGTTAGCTCTTCTCTAAATGTTAGGATTCTCTTTTCTGCACATCCTTACCAACATTTGTTATTTGTGTTCTTTTTGATGATAGCCATTTGGACAGGTGTGAGGTGATATCTCATTTTGGTTTTAATTTGCATTTCTCTGATGATTAACGAGGTTGAGCATCTTCTCATGTGCCTGTTGGTCATCTGTATGTCTTCTTTGGAAAAAAATGTCTATTCAGGTGCTCTGCCCATTTTTTATTTGGGTTGTTTGGTTTTTTGATGTTGAGTTATATGAGTTATTTATATATTTTGGATATTAACCTCTTATCATTCATATCATTTGCAAACATTTTTTTCCACTCAGTAGATTGTCTTTTCATTTTGTTAATAGTTTCCTTTGCTGTGCAAAAGCTTTTAAGTTTAATTAGGTCCCATTTGTTTATTTTTGCTTTTATTTCCTTTGCTTTAGGAGACAGATCAAAAAAAATATTCCTGTGATTTAAGTCAAAGAGTGTTCCTCCCATTTTTTTAAAAGTTTTATGGTTTCCAGTCTTACATTTAAGTCTTTAATTCATTTTGATCTTATTTTTGTATATGGTGTTAGAGAATGTTCTAATTTCATTCTTTTACCTGTAGCTGTCCAGTTTTCTCAGCACTACTTATTGAAGAGACTGTCTTTTCCCCATTCGATATTCTTGCCTCCTTTGTCATAGATTAGTTGACCATAGGTGCATGGGTTTATTTCTGAGCTCTCTATTCTGTTCCATTGATCTGTGTCTGTTTTTGTGCCAGGACCATACTGTTTTGTTTACTGTAGCTTTTTAGTATAGTCTGAAGTCAGGGAGTGTGGTTCCTCCAGTTCTCAAGATTGTTTTGGCTATTCAGAGTCTTTTGTGTTTCTATTTTAAGATTATTTAAAATTATTTGTTCTATTTCTGTGAAAAATGCCTTTGATATTTTGGTAGGGATTGCATTGAATCTGTAGACTGCCTTGGGTAGTACTGTCATTTTCACTTAGTATCGGAAGTCCTAGCCACAGCAAGCAGACATGAAAAAGAAATAAAAGGAATCCAGATTAAAAAGGAAGAGGTAAAACTATCACTGTTTGTAGATGACATGACACTATACATAGAAATCCTAACGATGCCACTAGAAAACTACTAGAGCTCATCAGTGAATTCAGTAAAGATGCAGAACACAAAATTAATATGTAGAAATCTGTTACATTTCTATGCACTAATAATGAACCATCAGAAAGAGAAATTAAACAATCCCATTTACAATCACATCAAAATGGATAAAATACCTAGGAATATACCTACCTAAGGAGCCCAAACACCTGTACTTGGGAAACTATAAGACATTGATGAAAGAAATTGAAGATGACACAAACAGATGGAAAGATACACCATGTTCATGGATTGGAAGAATTAGTATTCTTAACCTTTCATGTTTATCAATATGTACTTCACAGAAATCACAATGTCACTTCTACAGCATCCCTGGTGACATCATGATATTGTTTCCTTTCTAATTCTCATTGCTTCTTCAGGTTTCTGACTGAGAGGAAGGTCCTGGGCCTCTTTTTCCAGGTTCTGTCAGCAGCATCTCTTTTCTCTTCCATGTGGAGAACTCTTTCAGTGTTGAAGGAAATCCCTACCTCATTTTTGAGGTTTTCCCTCCCAAACACTCTTATAACCTTGCTGAGTATGGGGGACCCCATCCCTTCCCTGTTATCCAGCTGTGCTACACTTCTTCTCTTGAGGTCCTGGCCTCTTCATTTGAAGATGGTACCCCTATTCCACCGCATGTGGTAGAAGGGATATGGAAAGGGAAAAATACCTGAAAGGAAATAATGTCTCAGACACAGAATCCCTCCCATTAAATTTGCTCCAACACTCATGGATCCATCTCAGTCCTTCTCGCCCCTCCCACTTTCTTTTCACCTTGAGCTTCTGATGGTCCCTGAGAGACTGGAACTCCATGATGATTGTTCTCCACACTGTGTTCATTAGACTTCCTTTTGGATTATGAGGGACTGATTATATAGAACCCCTAGCTGTCATTTTGTACACTTGGAACCACCACCCAAATGAAGAAGTACCAGTGTCCTGGGGTCACACATACTAAGACATATCACTTTCCCTCCCCTGTAAGGAACCATTACCCTGATTTTTGCATTTTTCATAGTTTAACCAACCAAATATGCATTTCTAGACCTAATAATTTAGTCCTACCCATTTAAAAAATTGTGATAGATCTTTTAATTTATAGATGTACTGTCCTTTTCTATTCAAATAATTTATCTGTTGAAGAACGTGGGCCATTTGGTCTATAGAATCCCCCACAATCTGGATTTTGCTGCTTTTGTGCTTCTGGTTTAACATTTTTCTTGAAGATTGCCTTCTTTTGAACTCTGGTTTATACCACCCTAGCCCTTCCTCTTTCTCAGTCCTTTTGGCTAAATTACATTTATTAGTCTGATCCTTAAATTCTAGAAACAACCATGAAATCATTTTATCTATAAGGCCTTTTATTATTAGGCAATAAAACATTTTATTAAGTTTCTCCTATTCAACTCCTCCATTCTTGTGTTAACTTCATTAGGCATTATAATGAATTGGTTGAAAGTTGATGCTCTCGTTTACTGATTATTTCAAAGATTAGTAATTTGGGAGCATTATGGGGCAGTTTTTTATAAACTCTTGTACACTGTTGTTTGGATTGTAAAATGGTGTAACTGCTGTGAAAAACAGTAGGGAGGTTTCTCAAAAAATGAAAAATGAAACTACCAGTAATTCCACTTCTGGATAAATATCCCAAATAATTGAAAACAGGGTCTTAAAGAGATGCCCATGTTTATAGCCGCAGTATTCACAATAGCCAACAGGTGGAAGCAACCCAAATATCCATCAATGAATGAATGGATATACAAAATATGCAATATACATTCAAGAGAATATTATTTAGCCTTAAAAATGATAGAAATCCTGTCACATGCTCCAACATGTATGAACCTTAATGACATTATACTAAGTGAAAGAAGCCGGGCACAAACAGACAAATACTGTATAATTCCACTTATATGAAATGGAAAGTAGAATGGTGGTTACCAATGGCTGGGGGAATAGAGGGAATGGGAAGTATTTAATGGGCTTAGAGTTTCAGTTTTTCAAGATGAAAAATTCTGGAGATCTGTTTCACAAGAATGTGAATATACTTAACATAGTGAGCTGTATAATTAAAAATGAATAAGATGGTAAATTTTATGCTATGTGTTTTGTTACCACAACAAAAAAAGAATACCAAATTTAAAGACAACCAAACAAAAATACTTTTAAGGATAGAAAAATTTATAAAATAATTTAAGAGCTCACTTGCCTCCCTGAACAATTTAACCTTCTTTGTGTATTTTGACATTGCCATTGTGAGCACTGAATAATATTATAACATTCTCAGGAGCTGAGACGTGTCCACCTGTTTCTTTGTCCCTTCATTGAGCGATGTCAGATTGCTGTTCTTGAATTCTAGCATCTTCTTTTATCCTGCTGCTGTCTCCCTCATCACGGTTTCCCATGAGTGTCAGCTATATTTTCTTCCTCCTAATAAATCCTAGTAGCATTTTTAATCACCGTTTGCTGCACTTACTCCAGTTTATTGTTTTTAACAAGTTTGGCAGTCATTTATCTTGGGTTTTTTTAGCTTACAAAAGGTTGGAATTGTCCATTATAGAAAGCAGATTGCCTCTGAATGAGGTGTGAAGAGGTCTATGAGAAGAGTTTATAAGTACCTGTCACGTTGACATTGTTCTGTTTATTTATTTTGCATATCTTGTATTCTTGTGTAATTCTGGATATTCGATGTTGCCAGATAAGAAGCTTCCATATAGAGTGTTTGTAGATGAAAGTATATTTTTATGTAAACATATTCATGAATAATTACAGTTCATGCTTACAGTTTGAAGAAGCGGATAACATTTTATTGCTCAAGAGATACACATGTAAACATAGTTGGTAAGTCCCAGTTTAAGGGAAAATTATGGCTTTCTACTCACTGAACTGCACTGGGAGTATGACTGGTCTCTAACCCTTATGAAAAGGTCAGTTCCTTCATGTTCTTGCCTTACTTTCTTTATTTACACTACTCCCATCAGCTGCCCTACTGATGCTGAAAACTTGGCCTCTGTGTGCTGGTGCTGAATTGAATCTCAGAGACAAGAGTTTCGGGTGAAGTAGAAAAGAATAACTTTATTTCTTTGCCAGGCAAAGGGGGCCACAGTGGGCAAAGTTTTACCCTTGAAAACTGTGTGTCCCAACCTGGGAGGATTTGGTGAGGAGTTTTATAGCAGTAGTTCAAGGGTATGGGGTTGCTGGTAAGATTAGGGTGTGTGCAGGGCCTGCACTCCTTTAATCTGGCCTCAGGTGGTCTCTTGATGAGGTTCTCTGGTTCCTTTAATCTGGCCTCAGGTGATCTTCTCTGTAATGAAGAATGCTACCATCTTCCATTTGTTGGGGGTTTTTGTTCTATAAAGAGCTCAAAGATACTGTTCTGTGTATCCCTTGAGGTGCAACCAGGGCCCTGCACCAAGGCTGCACTGTTGTTTCTTGGCTGCTCCTCTCTTATCTCTCCATCCCCTTCCTTCCCTGATTGACAACTATTCGAATCTGCCCTTTGGAACTCAGGGAGGGTCAAGGAGGCTGGAGTCTCTTCCTTATAAACAAGGAACGGGGGACACAGAAAGGCTTCTGTGTCCAGGAGCACCACAGGGTCCTGCTTGGTCTCACTGCTAAGAGGTCTGTAGTAGAGCTTGCAGGAGGCTGGGCAACTGTGCTTCACTCCTCTTTACATTGCACATGACTTCTTAAGAGCTTTATTGAGGTATGATTTACATAGGTCTTTAGGTCTTTACATATCATATAATTCACCTGTTTGTGCAATTCAATTTTTAGTAAATGTACAGAGTTGTGCAGCCTTCACCAAAATCCAATTTTAGGGCATTTCCATGTGTGATATTTCAAAAATATATTACTGTGCTTTTCTTCTGCTGTTTCTGAGTACCTGCTCTTCTCTGCAAGTAGATGTCTGCCTGAGAGAGATTGTGACCTTTGCGGGGTAGAATGCAAAGAGAAAGACAATTACTGTTTAGATTACTATGGTCAAAATAAGAGTTTCAAAGCAAAACAATAGTTTTGCAAGACAGACTATTGCCTTCAGATAGGACTTTCTAAATTCTTTTAATTTTTTTGGCCACGCTGCACAGCATGCGGTTCTTAGTTCCCCAACCAGGGATGGAAATTGTGCCCCCTGCAGTGGAAGCACAGAGTCTTAACCCCTGGACCACCAGGGAAATCCCCTCTAAATTCTTTTATTTCCCCTTGAACATGATCTACTAAACCTAGGAGGCAAAAATCATGGAGTTTTGTCCATAGTACAGAGGAGATCCCCTTGTGCACCTTTAAAGGTTATCCATAAAGCTAGGGTCAAAAAAAGAGAATTTTTAATGTAAAAAACTTCAATGAAAAAATCTCCACTTAAGACCTGAAGAGATAATGGGTACAGAAAAAGAGATTGAAGCAAGATAGGGCAGTGCTGAAAGACTTGTCTCTATTTCATATTACTTGAGATCAAAGTCAAGGGACAGTGAGGGGCAGTAGATCATTTACGTGATAATTTAATGGAAACACTGAACAACAGAGATCTTTACCAACTTCTCTTGGAGGAGACCACCTTGCAGCCTCTTCAGAGCAAAGCGTGATGGCTCACTGAGGTGGATAGAGAGAGAGAGGCTGGACTTAGCTCTTCAGGAGGTGGAGGTAACTCAGAAAGACCCTCTTTTCCTCAGAGGAAGGTAGCTGGAAAGAGTACCCTTGATCCTCCCAAGGGTCTCTGATGAGGATGAAGGTAGAAACAGTAGGATAAACTGGCTCTATTAGGGAGCTGATGAAGAATGTGTCATAAGCCCAGAGGGGTCTGTATCATTACCAACAGCCAAGGTGAGTCCGTCTTAGGCAGGGAGCACACCCAGTATCTGACCATGATGAGAGAGAAGAGACCGCAAGTATGCCTCAGCCATGCCTGCCAGGTGGGAGAGAAGTAAAGATGTAGATAAGTGAGATTGCTAAAGACAAAGGTGCCTGGGAGCCTACACGGATCCAAGGACCCCACCACTCTTCCACCATCCTGAAGTTGAGTAACATAACGCTTTCCTGCCCATGTACCTAGAAGCCACCAGAAAGAACATATGGAGACAGGGGAGTGAAAATCTGAGAGATCAAGCATTTTTATTGAGCATTGTAAAACTGAGCATTGCCTAAAGGGACTGTTTGATTTATCATAGCTGACCACATTTTAACAAGATTGGATTAAATAGAGGAAATTTTGTCAACTCCTTC
Organism: Lipotes vexillifer; assembly: GCF_000442215.2. NCBI lineage: Eukaryota > Metazoa > Chordata > Mammalia > Artiodactyla > Lipotidae > Lipotes > Lipotes vexillifer. Next base: position 501,336 of record NW_006783353.1, read on the forward strand.
CATCAATGGAGACTCATGGGGAAGATAAGATCAACTAGAGAACAAAATAAAGATACAAGAAGACCTTGTTTTATTATACTTTGCTTTATTGCACTTCCCAGATACTGTGTTTTTTTACAAATTGAAGGTTTGTGGCAACCCTGTGTTGAGCAAGTATATTGACGCCATTTTTCCAACAGTATTTTCTCATGTCATGTCTCTATATACATTTTGGTAACTCTCACAATATTTAAAATTTTTCTAGTATTATTATTATATATTTTATGGTGATCTGTGATTAATGGGCCTTGAAGTTACTATTGTAATTGTTTTTCAGCGCCAGGAACCATGCCCATTATAAAATGGTGAATTTAATTGATAAATGTGTGAATTCTGACTGCTCCACTGACTGCTCTTCCCCATCTCTCTACATCTCCTTGGGCCTCCCTATTCCCTGAGACACAGCAATGCTGAACTTCTGCCATTAATAACCCTGCAATGGCCTCTAAGTATTCAAGTGAAAGGAAGAGTCCCAAGCCTATCACTTTATTTTATTTTTTTAAACATCTTTATTGGAGTATAATTGCTTTACAGTGGTGTGTCAGTTTCTGCCTTATAACAAAGCGAATCAGCTATACATATACATATATCCCCATATCCACTCCCTCTTGCATCTCCCTCCCACCCTCTCTATGGCACCCCTCTAGGTGGTCACAAAGCACCAAGCTGATCTCCCTGTGCTATGTGGCTGCTTCCCACCAGCTATCTATTTTACGTTTGGTAGTGTATATATGTCCATGCCACTCTCTTACTTTGTCCCAGCCTACCCTTCCCACTCCCCGTATGCTCAAGTCCATTCTCTAGTAGGTCTGCGTCTTTATTCCCATCTTGCCCCTAGGTTCTTCATGACCCCGTTTTTTTTTTTTTAGATTCCATATATACGGGTTAGCATACGGTATTTGCTTTTCTGTTTCTGACTTACTTCACTCTGTATGACAGACTCTAGGTCCATTCACCTCACTACAAATAACTGAATTTCATTTATTTTTATGGCTCAGGAATATTCCATTGTATATATGTGCCACATCTTCTTTATCCATTCATCTGTCGATGGGCACTTAGGTTGCTTCCATGTCCTGCCCATTGTAAATAGAGGTGCAGTGAACATTGTGGTACATGACTCCTTTTGAGTTATGGTTTTCTCAGGGTATATGCCCACTAGTGGGATTGCTGGGTCATATGGTAGTTCTATTTTTAGTTTTTTAAGGAACCTCCATACTGTTCTCCATAGTGGCTGTATCAATTTACATTCCCACTAACAGTGCAAGAGGGTTCCCTTTTCTCCACACCCTCTCCAGCATTTATTGTTCGTAGAGTTTTTGATGATGGCCATTCTGACCGGTATGAGATGATATCTCATTGTAGTTTTGATTTACATTTCTCTAATGATTAATGATGTTGAGCATTCTTTCATGTGTTTGTTGGCAATCTGTATATCTTCTTTGGAGAAATGTCTATTTAGGTCTTCTGCCCAGTTTTGGATTGGGTTGTTTGTTTTTTTGTTATTGAGCGCATGAGCTGCTTGTAAATTTTGGAGATTAATGCTTTGTCAGGTGCTTCATTTACAAATATTTTCTCCCATTCTGAGGGTTTTCTGTTCATCTCGTTTATGGTTACCTTTGCTATGCAAAAGCTTTAAAGTTTCATTAAGTCCCATTTGTTTATTTTTGTTTATGTTTCCATTTCTCTAGGAGGTAGGTCAAAAAGGATCTTGCTGTGATTTATGTCATAGAGTGTTCTGCCAATGTTTTCCTCTAAGAGTTTTATAGTGTCTGGCCTTACATTTAGGTCTCTAATCCATTATGAGTTTATTTTTGTGTATGGTGTTAGGGAGTGTTCTAATTTCATTCTTTTACATGTAGCTGTCCAGTTTCCCCAGCATCACTTACTGAAGAGACTGTCTTTTCTCCATTGTATATCCTTACCTCCTTTGTCATAGATTAGTTGACCATAGGTGCATGGGTTTATCTCTGGGCTTTCTATCCTGTTCCATTGATCTGTATTTCTGTTTTTCTGCCAGTACCATACTGTCTTGATTACTGCAGCTTTGTAGTATAATCTGAAGTCTGGGAGCCTGATTCCTCCAGCTCCATTTTCCTTTTTTTTTTTTTTTGCGGTACGCGGGCCTCTCACTGTTGTGGCCTCTCCCGTTGCGGAGCACAGGCTCTGGACACGCAGACTCAGCGACCATGGCTCACGGGCCCAGCCGCTCCACGGCACATGGGATCTTCCCTGACCAGGGCACGAACCCGTGTCCCCTGCATCGGCAGGTGGACTCTCAACCACTGCGCCACCAGGGAAGCCCTCCATTTTTATTTCTCAAGATTGCTTTGGCTGTTCGAGGTCTTTTGTGTTTCCATACAAATTGTGAAATTTTTTGTTCTAGTTTTGTGAAAAATGCCACTTGTAGTTTGATAAGGGTTGCATTGAATCTGTAGATTGCTTTGGGTAGTATAGTCATTTTCACAATGTTGATTCTTCCAATCCAAGAACATGGTATATCTCTCCATCTGTTTGTATCATCTTTAATTTCTTTCATCAGTGTCTTATAATTTTCTGCATACAGGTCTTTTGTCTCTTTGGTAAGTTTATTCCTAGGTATTTTATCCTTTTTGTTGCAATGTAAATGGGAGTGTTTCCTTAATTTCTCTTTCAGATTTTTCATCATTACTGTATAGGAATGCAAGAGATTTCTGTGCATTAATTTTGTATCCTGCTACTTTACCAAATTCATTGATTAGCTCTAGTAGTTTTCTGGTAGCATCTTTAGGATTCTCTCTGTATAGTAGCATGTCATCTGGAAACAGTGTCAGCTTTACTTCTTCTTTTCCAATTTGTATTCCTTTTATTTTTTTTTCTTCTCTGATTGCCGTGGCTAGTACTTCCAAAACTATGTTGAATAATAGTGGAGAGAGTGGATATCCTTGTCTTGTTCCTGATCTTAGAGGAAATGCTTTCAGTTTTTCACCACTGAGAATGGTGTTTGCTGTGGGTTTGTCATATATGGCCGTTATTATGTTGAGGTAGTTTCCCTCTATGTCCACTTTCTGCAGAGTTTTTTATCATAAATGGGTGTTGAATTTTGTTAAAAACTTTCTCTGCAACTATTGAGATGATCATATGGTTTTTATTCTTCAGTTTGTTAACATGGTGTATCACATTGATTGATTCGCATATATTGAATTCTTGCATCCCTGGGATAAATCCCACTTTATCATTGTGTATGATCCTTTTAATTTGTTGTTGGATTCTGTTTGCTAGTATTTTGTTGAGGATTTTTGCATGTATATTCATTAGTGATATTGGTCTGTAATTTTCTTTTTTTGTAGTATCCTTGTCTGGTTTTGGTATCAGGATGATAGTGGCCTCATAGAATGAGTTTGGGAGTGTTCCTTCCTCTGCAATTTTTTGGAAGAGTTTGAGAAGGATGAGTGTTAGCCCTTCTCTAAATGTTTGATAGAATTCACCTGTGAAGCCATCTGGTCCTAGACTTTTGTTTGTTGGAAGATTTTTAATCACAGTTTCAATTTCATTACTTGTGATTGGTCTGTTCATATTTTCTATTTCTTCCTGCTTCACTCTTGGAAGGTTATACCTTTCTAAGAATTTGTCCTTTTCTTCCAGGTTGTCCATTTTATTGGCATAGAGTTGCTTGCAGTAGTCTCTTAGGATGCTTTGTATTTCTGTGGTGTCTATTGTAACTTCTCGTTTTTCATTTCTAATTTTATTGATTTGAATCTGCTCCCTCTTTTTCTCTATGAGTCTGGCTAAAGGTTTATCAATTTTGTTTATCTTCTGAAAAAAGCAGCCTTTAGTTTTATTGATCTATGCTATTGTTTTCCTTGTTTCTAATTCATTTATTTCTGCTCTGATCTGTATGATTTCTTTCCTTCTGCTAACTTTGTGTTTTGTTTGTTCTTCTTTCTCTAGTTCTTGTAGGTGTAATGTTAGATGGTTTATTTGAGATTTTTCTTGTTTCTTGAGGTAGGCTTGTATAGCTATAAACTTCCCTCTTAGAACTGCTTCTGTTGCATCCCATAGGTTTTAGATCATTGTGTTTTCATTGTCGTTTGTCTGTAGGTATTTTTTGATTTTCTCTTTGATTTCTTCAGTCATCTCTTGGTTATTTAGTAATGTATTGTTTAGCCTCCATGTGTTGGTATTTTTTCATTTTTTTCCCTGTCATTGATTTCTAATCTCATAGCATTGTGGTCAGAAAAGATGCTTGATATGATTTCAATTTTCCTAAATTACTGAGGCTTGGTTTGTGACCCAAGATGTGATCTATCCTGGAGAATGTTCCGTGTGCACTTGAGAAAAAGTGTAACCTGCTGTTTTGGGATGGAATGTCCTATAAATATCAATTAAATCTATCTGGTCTACAGTGTCATTTAAACCTTTTGTTTCCTTATTAATTTTCTGTTTGGATGATCTGTCCATTGGTGCAAGTGGGGTGTTAACATCCCCCACTTTTATTGTGTTACTGTCGATTTCCTCTTTTATTCCTGTTAGCAGTTACCTTATGTATTGAGGTGCTCCTGTGTTGGGTGCATATATATTTATAATTGTTATATGTTCTTCTTGGATTGATCCCTTGATCATTATGCAGTGTCCTTCCTTGTCTCTTGTAACATTCTTTATTTTAAAGTCTATCTTATCTGATATGAGTATTGCTACTCCAGCTTCTTTTGATTTCCATTTGCATGGAGTATCTTTTTCCATCCCCTCACTTTCAGTCTGTATGTGTCCCGAGGTCTGAAGTAGGTCTCTTGTAGACAGCATATATATGGGTCTTGTTTTTGTATCCATTCAGCCAGCCTGTGTCTTTTGGTTGGAGCATTTAATCCATTCACATTTAAGTTAATTATACATATGTATGTTCCTATGACCATTTTCTTAATTGTTTCTGGTTTGTTTTTGTAGGTGCTTTTCTTCTCTTGTATTTCCCACTTAGAGAATTTCCTTTAGCATTTGTTGTAAAGGTGGTTTGGTGGTGCTGAATTCTCTTAGCTTTTGCTTGTCTGTAAAGCTTTTGATTTCTCCGTCTAATCTGAATGAGATCCTTGCTGGGTAGAGTAATCTTGGTTGTAGGTTCTTCCCTTTCATCACTTGAAGTATATCATGCCACTCCCTTCTGGCTTGTAGAGCTTCTGCTGAGAAATCAGCTGTTAACCTTATGGGAGTTCCCTTGTATGTTATTTGTTGTTTTTCCCTTGCTGCTTTCAATCTTTAATTTTTGCCATTTGATTACTATGTGTCTTGGCATGTTTGTCTTTGGGTTTATCCTATATGGGATTCTCTGTGCTTCCTGGATTTAGGTGGGTATTTCCTTTCCCATGTTAGGGAAATTTTTGACTATAATCTCTTCAAAAATTTTCTCAGTCCCTTTCTTTTTCTCTTTTCCTTCTGGGATCCCTATAATTCGAATGTTGGTGTGTTTAATGTTGTCCCAGAGGTCTCTGAGACTGTGCTCAAATCTTTTCATTCTTTTCCTTTATTCTGCTCTGCAGTAGTTATTTCCACTATTTTATATTCCAGGTCACTTATCTGTTCTTCTGCCTCAGTTATTCTGCTCTTGATTCCTTCTAGAGGATATTTTAATTTCATTTATTGTGTTGTTCATCATTGTTTGTTTGCTCTTTAGTTCTTCTAGGTCTTTGTTAAACTTTTGTTGTATTTTTTCCATTCTTTTTCCAAGGTGTTGGATCATTCTTACTATCATTACTGTGAATTCTTTTTCAGGTAGACTGCCTATTTCCTCTTCATTTGTTTGGTCTGGTAGGTTTTTACCTTGCTCCTTTATCTGCTGTGTTTCTCTGTTTTCTCATTTTGCTTAACTTACTGTGTTTGGGGTCTCCTTTTTGCAGGCTGCAATTTCGTAGTTCCCTTTGTTTTTGGTGTCTGCCCCCAGTGGCTAAGGTTGGTTCAGTGGGTTGTGTAGGCTTCCTGGTGGAGGGGACTGGTGCCTGTGTTCTGGTGGATGAGGCTGGATCTTGTCTTTCTGGTGTGCAGGACTGCATCCGGTGGTGTGTTTTGGGGTGGCTGTGACCTTATTATTATTTTAGGCAGCCTCTCTGCCAATGGGTGGGCTTGTGTTCTTGTCTTACTAGTTGTTTTGCATAGGGCGTCCTGCAGTGTAGCTTGCTGGTTGTTCAGTGGAGCTGGGTCTTAGCATTGAAATGGAGATCTTTGGGAGAGCTTTTGCTGTTTGATATTATATGGAGCCAGAAGGTGGACCAATGTCCTGAAGTCAGCTCTCCCACCTCAGAGACACAGGTCTGACACCTGCCCGGGGCACCAAGCATGGCTCAGAAGAAAAGGGAGAAAAAAAGAAAGAAAGAAAGAGAGAGAGAGAGAGAGAGAGAGAGAGAGAGAGAGAGAGAGAGAGAAATAAAATAAAATGAAGTTCTTAAAATAAAAAATAAAAAAATAAAAATAATTTTTAAAAATAAAAAAATTTTAAAGTAATAAAATTTGATAGAAAGAAGAGAGCAACCAAACCAAAAAACAAATCCACCAATGATAACAAGCCCTAAAGCTATACTAAAAACAAGAAACAAACAAAAACAAAAATGCAAAAAAAGGGACAGGCAGAACCCTAGGACAAATGGTAAAAGCAAAGCTATACAGACAAAATCACACAAAGAAACATACACATACACACTCACAAAAAGAGAAAATGGAAAAATATATATATTGTTGCTGCCAAAGTCTACCGTCTCAATTTCAGGATGGTTCATTATCTACTCAGGTATTCCACAGATGCAGGGTACATCAAGTTGATTGTGGAGATTTAATCTGCTGCTCCTGAGGCTGCTGGGAGAGATTTCCCTTTCTCTTCTTTGTTCTCACAGCTCCTAAGGCTCAGCTTTAGGAGCCTCTGTGTGTAGGTCACCTGAGGGTGTCTGTTCTTTGCTCAGGCTTGACGAGGTTAAAGTAGCAGCTGATAAGTGGGCTCTGGCTCACTCAGGCTGGGGGGAGGGAGAGGTACGGTATACGGGGCAAGCCGTATTTTGTAGGTCCTCTGTGGCGGCAGAGGCCGGTGTGTCATTGCAACAGCCTGAGGTGTGCCATGTGTTCTCCAGGGGAAGTTGTCCCTGGATCACGGGACCCTGGCAGTGGTGGGCTGCAGTTTCCTGGGAGGGGAGATGTGGATAGTGACCTGTGCTTGCACACGGGCTTCCTGGTGGCTGCAGGAACAGCCTTAGCATTTAATGCCCGTCTCATGTCTGCGCTGCTAGCCACGGCTCACGCCTGTCTCTGGAGCTCGTTTAGGCTGTGCTCTGAATCCCCTCTCCTCGGGCACTCCGAAACAATGGTCTCTTCCCTCTTAGGCAGTTCCAGACTTTTTCCCAGACCTCCTCCATGCTAGCTGTGGCGCACTAGCCCCCTTCAGGCTGTGTTCACGCTGCCAACCCCAGTCCTCTCCCTGGGATCTGACCTCCAAGGCCTGAGCCTCAGCTCCCAGCCCCCACCCGCCCTGGCGTGTGAGCAGACAAGCTTCTCAGTCTGGTGAGTGCTGGTCGGCACTGATCCTCTGTGAGGGAATCTCTCTGCTTTGCCCTCTGCACCCCTGTTGCTGCGCTCTCCTCCATGGCTCTGAAGCTTCCCGTCCCCCACCCACTGTCTCCGTCAGTGAAGGGGCTTCTTAGTGTGTGGAAACCTTTCCTCCTTCACAGCTCCCTCCCAGTGGTGCAGGTCCCGTCCCTATTCTTTTGTCTCTGTTTTTTTCTTTTTTCTTTTGTCCTACCCAGGTACGTGGGGAGTTTCTTGCCTTTTGGGAAATCTGAGGTCTTCTGCCAGCGTTCAGTAGGTGTTCTGTAGGAGTTGTTCCACATGTAGATGTATTTCTGATGTATTTGTGGGAAGGAAGTTGATCTCCAGGTCTTACTCTTCCACCATCTTGAAGGTCTCCCCCTAAGTCTTTCACTTTAAATCAAAAGATAGAAATGATTAAGCTTAGGAAGGCATGTGAAAAGCCCAGACAGACTAAAAGCTAGGCCTCTTGTGCCAAACAGTTAGTCGAGTTCTGAATGCCAAGGAAAAGTTCTTGAAGGAAATTAAAAGTGCTACTCAGTAAACACATGGATGACAAGAAAGAGAAACAGCCTTCTTGCTCATATGGAGAAAGTGTTAGTGGACTGGATAGAGATCAAGCCAGACACAACATTCCCTTAAGCCAAAGCCACATCCAGAGCCAGGACCTAACTCTCCTTAATTCTAGGAAGGCTGAGAGAGGTAAGGAAGCTGCAGAAGAAAAGTTTGAAGCTAGCAGAGTTTGGTTCATGAGGTTTAAGGAAAGAAGTGTCTCCATAACATCAAAGTGCAAAGTGAAGCAGCAAGTACTGATGTAGAAGCTGCAGCAAGTTCTCCTGAAAGTCTAGATAAGATAATTAATAAAAGTGGCTACACTAAATAACAGATTTTCAATGTAGATGAAGCAGTCTTCTATTGGAAGGACTTTTATTGCTAGAGACGAAAAGTCAATGCCTGACTTCTGAGCTTCAAAGGACAGGCTGACTCTCTTGTTTGGGGCTAATGCAGCTGGTGACTTTACATTGAAACCAATGCTCGTTTACCAGTTTGAAACTTACCATTTTGAAAAAGGGCCCTTAGGAATTTTATGCTGAATCTACCCTGCCTGTGCTCTATAAATGGAACAGGAAAGACTGGATGCAGCACATCTGTTGGCAACACGGTTTACTGAATGTTTTAAGCCCATGATTGAGACCTATTGCTCAGAAAAAAAAGATTCCTTTCAAAATATTACTGCTCATTGACAAGGCACTCAGTTACCCAAGAGCTCTAATGGAGATGTACAAAGAGATTAATGATGTTTTCAGGCCTGCTAACCAGACATCCATTCTGCAGCCCATGGATCAAGGAGTCATTTCAACTTTCAAGTCTTATTATTTAAGAAATACATTTAGTAAGGCTATAGATAGGAATTCCTCTGATGGATCTGGGCAAAGTCAATTAAAAACCTTCTGGAAAGGATTCACCATTCTAGATTCCATGAAGAACATTCATGATTCATGGGAAGAGGTCAAAATATCAGCATTAACAGGAGTTTGAAAGAAGTTGATTCCCACCCTCATGGGTGACTTTGAGGGGTTCAAGACTTCAGTGGAGGAAGTCACTGCAGATGTGGTGGAAACAGCAAGAGAACTAGAATTAGAAGTGGAGCCTGAAGATGGGACTGAATTATTGCATCTCATGATAAAACTTAAACAGATGAGGAGTTGCTTCTTATGGTTAAGCAAATAAATTGGTTTCTTGAGATGGAATCTACTCCTGGTGAAGATGCTTTGAAGCTTGCTGAAATGACAACAAAGGATTTAGAATAACTTTAGTTGAAGGTTAGAGAGGTTTGACTCCAGTTTTGAAAGAAGTTCTACTGTGGGTCAAATGCTGTCAAACAGCACTGCATGCTATAGAGAAATCATTCATGAAAGGAAGAGTCAATTGATGTGGCAGACTTCACTGCTGTCTTGTTTTAAGAAACTGCCGGAGCCTCCCCAACCTTCAGCAGCCACCACCCTGATCAGTCAGCAGCATCAACATCCAGGCAAGACCCTCCACCAGCAAAAAGATTAGGACTAACTGAAGGCTCAGGTGATGGTTAGCATTTTTTTAGCAATAAAGTATTTTTAGTTAAGTGGGTTTTTGTTTGTTTGTTTGTTTTAGAGATAATGCTAATTCACACTTAACTGTAGCTGTAGCACTGACAAATCTTAAATTTTCACAGTTCATTTGTTGCCTCAAATATATTGCTAAATCCTCCCTTTGTTTAAAGTATAGGGTAAACATGACTTTTGTACACACTGGGAAACCAAAAAATTCACATGACTCGCTTTATTTGATATTCGCTTCATTGTGGTTGTCTGGAACTGAACCAGCAATATCTCTGAGGTATGTCAGTACTATATTTTCTCAGTATACCTGAGGGTCATACATGTAATCGTGCTACAAATAGCCTTGAAACAAATGAAATTGGCTGCTTTAGTGACTGCCCTTGACACTGGCACTGTCTTGGGGGAGTGCAGTTGCCAAAGACAAATGTGTGTAAAGCTGGACCTCAGGTCTGCTGATGAAGTGTCCCATGGCAAGAGGCTTAGTAGATAAGTTCTCCACTTTTTAAAGAAGGGAAAGTAATGGCTGCCAAAAGTCAATCAGTCATGTTGTAATTTGAAGCCAAAGTGTTCCTTCATTCATTCATGCCTATGAACTCTATTTAAGCAAAACAGTATAGAGAGGCTTTTGAGATAAAACAGGCTCACCTGCTCATCATCTCCATCAGTTCCTCCCCTGAGCCACTACCTTGGAGGTCCTGAAACATTATAGGAATTCACAGTTCTGCAGAGCATTGATGAGGATTGCTTTTAGAAATGCTGGAATGTGATTTATGTTAATTACATGAATAGGAAGTTAATTGAAAAAAGGGCTTTAGCCATAGAATCACTGACTGTTAGGGTGGCAAGTCATCTTGTAGAGCACCATTTAACTGAGAGCATCGTTTAACCAGAGAGGTTAAGTACTACTTGGCAGCCACAGAACTATATAGAGCCAGACTTGGGGCAAGAACCCCTACCCCATTCCAAATTCCAGAGTGTTCTTTCTGTGCATATTGTCACAGCAGATAATTAAATGTAAGAAATCAACTCTGTAAAATACTGATTAAATCAGAGCTGGATTTATATTTGTTTCCACCAGCATCTGCCATGTCTTCGTGCAGTGCTAAGAATTTCAGCATCCTGGAGCTTCTTAGTGGGAAATATTGCAGAGCAACTATCTAAATTACTTGAGGTCCGCAAGCCGTTGTTAAATATTAAAATCTGTTTTGGTGATGTAGCTGTAGCACTGACAAATCTTAAATTCCCACACTCAATTTTTTGCCTCTTAAATGTATTGCTAAATTTTCCCTTTGTTTAAGTTTCCTAGCCAATAAGCCTATTCCCAATTCAGCACTCTGGATGCTGTGTTGTTTGATTTTCTAATACTTTGTATCGACTTACAAAATCAATAGAGACTTAGTTGGTGTTTTATGACATATCTGTTCTTTCAGATGCTATGTGGGCCAAAAAATACATCCAGGGAACATGTTTTCCTCATATGCATTTTCCTTATGGTATATTCTGCTATGCTATCCGCTCAGTTTTATTTCAGTACCTAATTTGTATGAAGCAGTGATAGAGGAGAAAGAAAATCTATGAAAAATTGAATTTCCTAGTATTTGTCCATGGCCTTATTTTTCAAGTTGATGGCACAACAAAAGAGAATTTTAGAAAGTAATTGTGGAACATACATATGATGACAGTTTTACCCAGAAGTGTTCAATACAATATGTCAGCTTAGCAGTTAATTGTTCTTTTATTGTTTCACCTGTGTTAGTCCAACCTCCCTGGCGAGAGTGGCTGCATGGTTTAGTGGAAAGAAAAGAGACATTGCAATCAATCATAGTTTAAATATCAGCTCTTCTCTTTGCCCTGCCAGCTATGTGACCTGCATAAAGTTAATTCAACTCTTGGATCCACAATTCCACATTTGTAGAATTGGGTGTAATACTTGCATCATAAGGTGCTATGAAAATTCGTATAAAGACATGTAACATAAGTACCTAGTACAGTGTTTGTCTGGTCCACAGGCATTCAAAAAGCAGTAGTCATTTATTTTGATTTGGATTTTCCAGAAGCAGTCAAGGATTGGAGCATAAGTAGTACCTTTGGAAGGTGGTCCCAGGGAGGCCAACAAAGAATACTTTATAAAGCAAGTTATCACTCAGGTTAACTACAGCTTACTTCCACTGGGTAACTAGGAGTGTTAGTGAAGAATACACCTCTCAGAGTTATCCCATACGAAGGACAAGAGAGCTGGATGTTTACACATGAATTTTTATCGCTTGTTGATTGAGGGATGCTGATGTGGGTATTAATTTTTCAGAGCTTCTGATTTGCTATGTAAGTGGGCAGAATAGAAAGGCCACAGACAAAGAGATGAAAGTGCTAGCACTTGGAAATCAGGTAGCTTGCACATGAATGAGACACCCGAAGAACCACCTTACCCAACTTTTGTTAACTATGATTACATTTCCTTATTGAAGACCTTTTTTGTTTTTCTAGATCCCTATACCATGGTGGGCAGAAGCCACTTCATACCAGCTCATGAGAGTGTCAGATATTCAGAAATGTTGTAAGCCAATTTGTAAACTATTGGTACCTTGAAATTAGCTTGATGGGAATACCATAACATTGAAATAGATCTATCAGGATCTATTTTTCTTCAGAAACAATTTTAGCAGCACACCACTGTTCCCATCCCTTTTCTCCCAGTAGATGGAGAATAGGAATTACATGTATAGGCTTGGGAATCAGATAAATCTGAGGTCAAATCTGAGCTCTGACATATTTTAGCTGTGAAGTTATGGGAAAGTGTCCTAACTTCTCTGAGCCTCAGTGTCCTTGTCTGTAAAATGGGGATTTCTATAACTTGTACAGCTGTGATGAAGATTAAATGCAGTAACAGGTTGTATGTAAGATGCATTGTGGAATAAGGACTTTATTATTGGAATTAAACCTTACACAAATGTAGGAGGAGCCGTGAAAGGAAAATTCCAAAAGGGGAAGTTGGAAGTCACAGAAAAGTCACTAACCAGCCTTCCTGAAGCACCGTCAAGAATGGACAGGTTAGAGTTTGTGTGGGAATCCATGAATGCTGGCATACACAGTTGCCAAAGTGTGACTGTCAAAGGAGCTGGAGGAAGAAAGTTGTTTCTCTGTGTAGTTGCCATCTCAGGGGAGCAAGAACCAAGCGTCCAGATGAGAGAAGAAGAGAGTGAGGCCAAGCTCACTGCTGCATGTCTCCGACTACCCATCATTGTATGCGACCTCAAAGAATATCAGAGAGGCTGGGATGTTTCTTTGCTTCTGCCAGATTGCAGAGCCAAGAGTCACAAAGAATAATGGGTTAGGAAACCATCTCAGAGGGCAGAATCAGACCACATTCAATATATGCAATATATGCCTTGCTAGATTTCAGAGCTGCTATGGGTCAGTGCCTGGACCTGGGCCTTTCATTCTTTCCTGGGTGTGTCTGTGGCAGTTATCCTGTTCTTCTCACTGTTTGTGCGTGGTGTCTGATAACTTGTGTTTTAGTTTATGGGTCCCTGGATCAAGAGCAGCTGCAATTTAACAGCCTTGTCTGTCTGTAGACTTGATACAACTCATGAGATCCCAGAATTGAAGTCTGTTTCTATAATGAGATAAGATTTGGGTTGGTCCTGGGATGGAAATGAGTGTATTTTGTAGATGGGAGGAATATGAATAATTTGTGGTCGGGGGTAGACTCTGATGGATTGCAAAGATGGCTTCGAATTCCTTTCTTCCTAGAATGCATACACTTGGCAATGTGATGTTGCCTTCTGTCACCAAGAGGTGAGCTTTTTCCTGTATCTTTGAGTACAATTTTCCTCGTGACTTGCTTTCACCAACAGAGTGTGTCAAAAGTAACAAAAGAAAAAGAAAGTTGTGTGACATCCAATCTGAGATCTCAAGAAGCTTGTCAGCTTTTTCCTTCACTGTTTTCAGACCTGCCATCACCTTCTGAGGAAGACCCAACAAATCTCTTGGATAATAAAAGCCCACAAGGAGAGAGAGGTTCAGCTATCTCAATCTTCCCAGCTCTGAACTCAGCTCCAAGCCAACATACAAGGTGCTGCAGGTGTGTGAGTTAGCACAGGGAAGACCAGAAAAACTACCCAGACCTAGCCAAGCCACAGGATCACAGGAAATAATACATCCTTGTTGACTTAATCCACTAAGTTTTGGGGTCATTCGTTACACAACTATAGATAACTTACACACCCTCCCAATAAATTATTTTTCTGCTTAACTTAACCAGAGTGGGTTTTAGTTGTTTGTATCTTCACAGGGTTGTTGTGTAGGATAAAGGTGCTACTGTTTGTAAAGGACTTATCAAAACCTGGCACATAGAAGGGCTAAATAAATAGTAGCTATTATTATGTGAAATAGGTTCTAAATACTTATGAGAGGTGTAGTGTGGACAGCCCTTAGAGGATCCAATAGACTTACAGAAGGGGATACATAAACATCAAACAGTCTGTGTGCCACTGAATCACAGTTCTCTCAAATTCAAAATGAGGACATTTCCCAAATTATCTGTAAGTGCTTTTCAAGCTCTAAGATCCCATGACCCTACACAAAATTTGTCAAAACCCCACCTTGGCACATATTCTAGATGGCTCTAAACTCATGCCTCATTGGTTCTCAGCTGTAGACTAGCCCAGACCAATGCCTTTATGGTCTTTTATGCAGTGTTCTGTCAGTGCCTCACTTATCAACATAAGAGTAGCAATGAGATGTGTGGGCATCCCCTAGAGCTGCCACGTTTGCCATTTCAGGGGCACCATCTATAATGTAGTTTATGTGACTCTGTTGGCTCCCAGGTAGGTTAAAATTTTGGAATATTTCCTCTGATTTTATTTTATTTTATTTATTTATTTTTTTTTTCCTTGCGTTATGCGGGCCTCTCACTGTTGTGGCCTCTCCCATTTGCGGAGCACAGGCTCCGGACGCGCAGGCTCAGTGGCCATGGCTCACGGGCCCAGCCGCTCCGCGGCATGTGGGATCTTCCCGAAACGGGGCACGAACCCGCGTCTCCTGCATCGGCAGGCGGACTCTCAAGCACTGCGCCACCAGGGAAGCCCTCCTCTGATTTTATATGGAGGTGAGGCTGATTCTATGTAGCATAAAGGATGAGGAGAAAGATGCTGGTGGTTGCCTCACCCTCTTCTCTACTGAGCAATTCATCTCATACCCCATTTAGCAATGCATTTGCCCTGCAAGTAAGAGTCCTCCCTCCTTAGAAGGCAGTTTAGACCATCTGTTTTCACTTAAAGATGCTTCTTGAAGAGGTCTTATTGCCATCCCAAGCAGCTTCTCAGTATATTCTTTCCAGTCTCATGTAATACACACTCCATAAAGAGGTTTTGGTAAGTGATGTTCTCTGCATTTGAGGGTGGCCACGTGTGAATGTCATAGCACGTGTGTTGAAATACTGAGCTGAGAGTGAATTGCCCACTACTGACCTAGAAGATGACTTTCCAAAAGCCTAGTCTAGGAGGCAGTACCCCGGGCACAAGTGAGCATCACATCAGAGTTAGTCAATGGATCGTGCAAATGAGGTACCCATTTATAGCATGTATTGAAACTTTCACTTAAATTGCAGGTTAAGTGGAATCATTTAAAATCCTGCAGTCAACACTTGAGCAAATTGGTTTTAAAACTATATATTACATTGCAACACATTGCAATTTAATACATAGTTCCCAGATAATTGCTTATTGCTTTAGGAGTATAAAATATGTGTCCAAATGGTTTGGAGTGGTTGATAAGACATGAGAAACAATATCTCTTTATTCACCTTTTTTTGGAAAAAGGTAGAATATAGTCATTACGAACATGATGTCCGAACTCAGGCTGCCTGGTTTTGAATTCTGGCTCTGTCACTTATAATTCTCTTCATCTCTCTGGCCTCAGTTTTCCTATCTGTAAAATTGAGTTAATGAAGGTAATTATTATGAGAATTAAGTGAAGTAACACATATAAGGTACCTAGCTCAGTACCTGATCCATTGCAAGTATCCAATAAATGTTAGCTATTGTTATTTTCTAAATGTAATTATATTTTTGTTCCCTTTCTGCCATACTGCTACTAGAAAAGCTGCTAGAAAAGGTAAAATCACACAGGTGGCTGGAGTTGTGTTTCTTTTTGGCAGGGCTGTCTAGACTCTTTTCTGCTAAGACGGTGCTCTACCCACTGGCCACAAACATCCTGAGTTGTACATAAGTGGAATGTTTTAAAAAAGAGAAAAAGTGCAATATTTATTTTTTGACAGGGACTGGATGACCTCTAAGTTTTGCAGAACAATAAAAATAGGTGGGAAACTCTGAAGGTACAGAGAATATACTTATTAAGCTGTGTGTAGTTGTCTTTAACTTTCCTTAGTTGGGAATTTCTACAGAAGTCAAGTTATTCAGAATATTAGTTATGGTTCTCTGTTTTCACAGAACACAGAATGACTCTTGCTCACTAGAAGGGGGAGTTGACTAGAAGGATTTGGGAGAACTCACAGAATTGGAGAGAGAGCTAAATAATGAGGCCTTGGAAAAGACAGGAGCCAAGGCAGCTCTGGAGATCTGGAATACTTGAGACTTGGAGATACCATGAAAGGGGAAAACCTTAACTGACAGTGCTGCCCAGACTGTGTCCTGGGGGGAAGAGTGGTTCCAGTTGGGCTGCCGATTAGGCCAAAAATTCCCCAAGCAAACAAGCAAACTCAAAATGGACGTTCTCCCTGCTCATCCTCAAATCTCAGAAAACACAGGAGTCACTGATAAAGCAACAAGTCAAATGTAATGTTTTACAACTACATGTAGGCAAGAAACTAGATGAAGAGTCAGAGAGGGTACAGAGCCAAGACGGCAGAGGGGGAAGTGCCAGCAGAAATGGTGACGCTGGGGGGCAGTGGCCAGTGAAGGAGGGGGCAGACATGGTGAGAGCAGCTCCTGGGGAGCACGGTGCTGATACGCGAGATGAAAGGACATCATCCGTAGCCACGTTCTCCAGCCCGGGCTGGAGCTTACTATATGCATATGCCAGTCCAGTTTTCTCATAGAGCCTGGCTGCATTCACATCCTTGTAAGCTGAAGTAGTACCCATCAGTTCATAAGGTGTACAGGGGGGATGATGGCTGGGGGTGGTTTCACGGGCCGGCCATCAATATGACAAGCTAAGACTTACAATACCAGCATGTAGATCCCGTCAAGTAATGTTTACTCAAGCCATAGGAGTAGGTGTCTCAGGGAATCCTACTCTCCTGAAAACATCAGAAGGTTACCCAATTTCTGGCCTGGTGCCCAGTGAAAGGAAAACATTTTTGAAATTAAAAATAAATAAATAGGGTATATGGTGACCATGCACTTATTGGCCATTGGCAGGGCACTGACAGCTATATTAAGGAGCTCCTTCAGAGACTCCCTTCTAAGAAGCTTGTCCTCTCAGAGAATGGATGGTGTTGAAGGGCATGCCTTGGTGTTTCCACAGAATCGGAGTCCTTTGACTGACATCCCAAATGCTAACACAACAGGGTCTCATAAAATAAAACCCAGGGTAATGGGAACATGTCACCGAAATGTTCTGTGTTCATCTATGCTTTGCAAGAGAGGAACTGATGTATGGATACACAAAATTACCTTTTCCTATCTTATTCTGTCACCTTTCATCCAAAGATCATTTTAGAACTTAGACTTACTGGAGGATAGAAAACTGTACTATCCATGTACAGTTGTAGGGCTCATTAGAAAGACACGGGATTCCTGACTTCAGGTTTGCAGTAATAATATTGTAGGTGAGAAGTCAAAATAAATATAACCCCCCATCCTGTCTATTATCTAGTCCATGTCCTCCCTCTCCCTGGCCTGGATTGTTGCCATCATGTCTCCCCAGCTTGAACTGTTGATTTCCCACCTAAACTCAACACTGGTACCCACTTCATCTTTCTAAAGCACTCCTCTTATCCCATCAGAAGTTCTCAATGGCTCCCTATTGCCTACCAAGTAACATACACATTCCTCAGTCTCCAGTGAGGTTCCTGCAAGATTGGTGGCCATGTCACCTCTCAGCAGTCAGTCACTTCTCCCATTTACAGACCCTGCCCCTTGGACAAACAGAAGTACTTGAGGTTTCCTGGACCCAGACACACACACACACACACACACATTGTTTTGCCTAGTTCAGTTTCCTTTTTGGTTATGAATGTCCTTGCCATAATCTTTGTTTCTACCCCATCATAACCAATTTCTAAAAATCAGTCAAAAATCTTGATTCTCCATCCCCACCTTACCACACATTGACCCGACTGCCCTTTTCCAGTGGTCCCTGTATCAGCATAAGGCCCTGTCATCTAAGAGTCTTTTGTTTTCTTGCCCCCCTGCACCCACTTCATCAGCAAGTCCTCTTGGTTTTACCACCAAAATTTCCCAGATTGCAATGCTTTTCCTACGTCTTCTGGATCAAAGCCACCATATTCTCTGTTGCCCGGACTTCTACAGTAGCCTCCTAAGCAATCTCCCTGTTACCACATCTGCCCTCAGACAGTCCATCCTCTGCAGGGCACCAGAGAAATCTGTTAGAAATGTAAACCAGATCATGTTGCTCCTTTGTTTAAAATCTTTAAGTGGCTTCCTGTTGCTTTTAGAATAAAACACCTTACCTAACCTGCTCCCCGTCTGTCTTTCCAAAGCTCACTGTATTCCTCCTTCCCTTTGTCCTCACACTGGGCTACACTGATGTCTTTCTATTCCTTTAAAAGGACAATTTATAGGTTATTTGCATTTTATTGTTCCTTCTTTCTGGACTGTTCTCTTTTCATGTCTTTTTACATCTGGAACCTTCTCCTCATTTGCATCTCAATCCAAATGTTTCTTCTTCAGAACTACTTTTCCCTGATCAGATCTGAAATACCTCCTTATCTTCATCCTATCAAGTCATTCAGGTAATTTCCTTTAGAGCATTTATTAGAGTCTGCAGTTATTTTAATTATTTATCTGCTTGCCTTTTTATTAACCATCTCTCCCATCCATCCCAAGTAAATGTAAATTTGTGTCTTGTTCATGGCTCGGCTTCCAATGCCTCACACAGTGTTCTGAACATAACAGGCACTAAGTAAGTATTTGCTGAATGGTTGAATGAAGGACCATCTTAAATATCATCTAAGAGGACTTCCTGCTTCTCACAGTCAGAAGCCCTCCTCTGGAATTTCAGTGTGTGCTTTGTCTGACCTCAAGTATCACGCTTTATACCTTCTGGATGGGATTCTAGGTAATCATAAACATGTCTAATTTTCCTTATTGGACTTTGAAGTCACTGTCTGTGTGTCTGATCCATCTTTGAGTCTCCCACAGTGCCTACCCCAGTGTCTTATGCATAACAGGTATTCAGTAAATATTTTGGGAAGTATAAAGGAAAGAAGTATTAACTCACTGTGTATTTCAACTAAAGAGAGTTTAACCCCCAAAATGAGACTGAGTGATTTAAATTTTCTTTTCTTTTCTTTTTTGCCTTTGGGTGCCCATCTCTAGCTGACTAAAGTTGTGAGCATAGTTTTGCCATTTTCTCCTGTGACTTCATATTTGGGGGCTGTATTGTGGACTTGGTTTGGTCTCTAAGTCAGGTCTATGATTCTACCAATCACAGAGCTAGATTCAGACACTCAGTCCCTGTACTTGTTGCTACTACCCACACCTTCAGAGCTTCTGTGGCCACTGCTTTGCATTATTGTTATTTCTTAATATTTGTTTATTTCCTATAACCTTTTTCCTTGTAGACTGATCGTAGTTACCCTGGCATTGGCGTGTTGTTTCTAAGACAACAAAAATGACTTAAAATGGTTGTGAAATTCAAAAGGGATGCAAACAATGTATAAGTCTTACAGGACCAAGTACATTGACTAATTTAGGTGTGCACTTTTTTGAGCTTAGAAAAGACACCTGACTTGGAAAACTCCAGAACAGAGGAATGTCTCTTCAACTTTTGTTCAGCTCTATTTTTCTTCTCCCTGGCCCCCTGGATATTGTCTTTCAAGACTTTTAGCATCTTGAGAGCAGAGATTCTGTGTCTTTTAATTTCTGTATTCCCAGGCACCAGGCTGGTGCTTGGTACACGGTAGGCCCTTATTAATTTATTAATTAATACTATCCTCTTTTCCCAGGTTTTGCTTCTCATTCCTATCTTGGACTGGCCTACTGGGCTCTCCAGATCCTGACCCTCAGCTCTCCCTGGGGCCCCAATGTCTTTGGCACAAGTTTTCTGAAGAGTTCCTTGGCCTCCCCACCAGATGCCTGGATTCACTTTTGATCCATTGTTCCTCTTTCCATCCTTTGGAAGCAAGAGTTACTTTCGTAGTGCTGTTTTGCTCTTAACAATTAAAGAATCTCATGTGGGAAGCTTGGCGCTTATTGGCAGACCTTCTGACAAAGACCTAAGGCTATTGATTCTAAACTTTACCTGGGCCAGCAGTGTAATGTGGGTGCTGGAAGAGCGTTCAT
>NW_006783353.1:521523-528285 GCF_000442215.2 Lipotes vexillifer
AAGAGCGTTCATGTAGACTTAGCCACAGTAAAGGTCCCCATTCACTGTGTCCTGTACTCTACTCCTGGCAGTTGGCTCTGCAGCTTGCACGTACGGCCACATTCAACCCTCCCAATGACTCAGTGCAATAGGCATGGCTATTTTCTCTGTTGGCCAGATAAGAAATCTGGATCACATGGAAGTTAAGTGATGTGGGTAAGATCACAGCAACACGGTTAGAATTGGGGCCAGGATCTGCCTGGTTTCAAAGCTTAAGCTTTGGAATCAACTAGGATGCTAATAGAAGCCTTACTAATGGAATCATGATGACCAGAGAAGGGGAAATACCAACTCACTGTATTTTGAGTTGGTGAGACCACACCTGGGGTATGCCTCATTTTGTAAGGTAGAAATAAACTGACCCAGACTAACAACCATGGTCTATCAGATCCATGGAAGAAACTGGAACAGTTTTAACTGGCAAAATAAGAGATTTAGATGAGAGTTGATAAAGGTCTTCACGTGTTTGGATTAGAGTCCCATGGAAGAGAAATTAGACTTGCCTTGTCTACCCATCTAGTGTAAAAGCCTGAAGAAATGACACAAATGCATATTGAGTCACTGTAGGAGAAGCTTTGTGACCACTCACAGCTGTTTGTCATGGACTTGCTACTTTAAGATGAGGTTTTAAAATTATAACTTTGTAATGAGGTTTTAAAATTATTATTATTATTTCTTACTGCAGATATTTAAAGAGAAGACAAGTCTTCCAGTTCAGAAGCCTTCTCTGATACCTCAACTTCTCCTATAACCCTAAGCCTTAACCCTAAATGTCTACATTGTTTACATTCAAAACATTTTATTGGTATCCTTCTCATGGCACTTGACACCCTTTATCTTCTATTGCATTATTCAAACTCTGAGGCTCTCAGTTACTGAGGACAGGCACCGAGTCTAATTCATCTTGCTGTCATTACTAACTCCCTAACACTGCCTTGCAAACTGTAGATGCCCATAGAGCAGTATCTCATTGCTCCTTTGTAGAACTTCAATATATTATATTATTTACCCCAGTTTCACTACTTACCAGCTCTGTGACCCTGGGCAAGCCAATTAAACCCTCTGTGTCTCAGCTTCCTCAACTATAAAACTGAGTAACTAACTGGAAATTTTGTGACAACTAAGTTTGCTAAATCTATAAAATTTTTAGAACAGAGCCTACCCCACATGTCTTTTATTCTTGTAAAATTTCAGCACCTAACTCCCCAAAGAGACTTTGAGATCCTCAAGGAGATGATCCAATTCCTGTCTTTAGCCCCCACCTGCTGTGTGGTACATGGTAGGTGAATAACACGTTTGTTGAAATGAAAACATAATTATTAAAGGATAAGAGGGAAGCCAGGCAAACGAAGATGTTAAGATTCTGGAAGCATCTTAGAGGTCAACCAGAACAGTGGTCCCTAAACCCACCTGCAATGTTAGTATATTTCAGTACTGTTAGCATAAGTGAGAGTGCAGCCAGCCCAGCACTTTCCTCGGGTTATCTCCTATTTTATAGATGAGGAAACTGAAGCACAGAGAGGATGTATTATTCCAGGATCAAAGAACCTGAGAGACTAGAACTTAGCTCTCCTGTTGTATCAGCCACTGGGTTGGGGAGGGGGTTTGGGGGACTGTATGAAAGGGTTAGATAAGGTGACCTCCAGGATAACAATACATTCAGCCAGTCAGTCCTCAGAGAGTTGCTGAGTGCCTACGAATGCCAACGGCTGAACGGTTTTCTGGAATGTCCGGAAAATTGAGGCATGGATCCCTTCTGTAGGCGTTTACAATCTGGTGTAAGAAATAAAACCTCTACACAGATAACCACGGTGCAAGGTGGAAAGTGACAAGGTGGGAAGTCTGGACAGCTGCCCACCCCATGTGGGCTGAACTGCTTGGCTGTTGCCAGAAGTTCAACTCTCTTCATAAGGACAATCCCTTCCCACTGAGCCTTCGTCTTTCCATTCTTCCAGGGGATAACTCACCAGCCACTTTAGAGTTCATTACCCTGGGCATCTGATTACTCTGAGATCTCCCTTTCTACTGTCATTGCTTACTGTCACATGTAATTTACTCCTGTTTGTTTATGTATTTAATAAATAGTCTTGGGCTTCCCTGGTGGCGCAGTGGTTGGGAGTCCGCCTGCCGGTGCGGGTGGTGCAGGTTCGTGCCTTGGTCCGGGAGGATCCCACATGCCGTGGAGTGGCTGGGCCCGTGAGCCATGGCCGCTGGGCCTGCGCGTCTGGAGCCTGTGCTCCGTGGCGCGGGGCGCGGGGGAGCAGCAGTGATAGGCCCGCATACCGCGAAAATAAAAAATAAAAAATAAATAAATAGTCTTGACTGCCTACTACTATTAACTTACACTTACTGAGTTAGCTAATATTTCTAACATTTATTGAGTGCCCGCTACACACCAGGCATTGTTTTAGGTCTTCGTCTGTATTAATTCATTTACTCCTATGTCAATGAAAGAGGCCACGACTGAATCTCTGAAACAATATTTGAAGCTGAATTTATTGTTTGTTCAGCAAGGCAGAGCTGGGCATCTCTTTAAACAAAACAGAAGTTGAGCTTATATAGATAGGGGTTTGGAAAGTATGGAGTTGAGGAATTAGTGGAAATTCAGAAGTCGGAGTGTTTCAGGATTGACTGACTGGCTTCCACGCTTGGAATTGTGGTTCCTGGAATGAGATTTGTTATGGACTGACTTTCAGAAGTCATATGACTACAAAAAAGGGAAGGAGGGAAAAGAGAGAGTGGGAGTGGCCTTGGTGAAAAGAATGGCTCAGGGAGGAAGGTGAGAGCCCCTCACCAACTGTTTCTTTTGATAACCCAGACTGCAAACTCAGTTTTGCCTTGTTGACCCTGTCCTCCAGGTCCTTCTTGCAGCCCCTGCTGCCCCTTCTCTAGCCCATGAATGGAGTTCCATGTCTGCCCTATTCCTACCAAAGGTGTTTCCTCCTCGGTTAGGGCTGCCAACCTGCGATGGCACCTCAGAGGAAGGGACATGATCACCGGATAGTGGAGGGAACCAGGGTCCCAGGCTTTTTAAATTTAATAGCCAACAAATGTTCATGGAACTCCTACAAACTGCCAGGCACATTCTGGGTGCTGTGGAACAGACACAAGCTCATGTTCCCATAGAGCAAAGCCTCTGTTGCAGAGACAATATTTAAACAAGTAAATAAATAAGAATTGTATGTCACTGCTCTTGAGTCAAATAAAGCAGAGAAAGAAGGTGGGAGAGGAGAGTGGTGCAGTGTGCAATGGGGTGGTCGGGACACCTCGCCCAGAAGCTGGTGTGTAAGGGAAGAGTCGAGGAAGAGTGAAGAGGAGAAAGTGGGTGAAACGCGGTGAGCTTTGAGGGCAGGAATAAGAGATGAGGTTTGAGTTCCAAGAGCTAATGGGGGAGGAGTTCATTTAAAGCCTTAGAGGTCATTATTGGGACTTTGACTTTTAATTTGATGAGATAAGGGGTCATTGAATGGTTTGAATAGAGGAGTCATCATGTGATCTGCCATCTTTTCAAAGACACATAGGAGCTACTGTGTTGAGAATTGTCTACACAGTACATAGGGCAGGGTGGCAGCTGGGGGTTAGTTGAAAGGCTAACCCAAGTGTTTGATGGTGATAAGGGAGGGGGGAATGAAGAGCAGACAGATTCTAGGTATCTTCTTCATGGAACACTCCTCCCATTGAACAATTTCATTATTTACTGCTATCAACTGTAGCAGTTAGATGGGAGGTCCTGGGTGTGCATCCCCAGAAGATCACAGCTTGACTGACTGTTCAGTCTCCGGAGGGTCTTTTCCAGTTGGGCAAATGTAGTGGGGAAATAGTGACATGATCACATCTGGTAATAGAAATAAAACATATCTATCAAGAAAAGACGCATACTCTATACCCAATTCTATTTAGTTTTTTTAAAGTAGTATTTTCTCCTATATAATTGTTTGAATTATGGGGGATTTCTGTAATTGATGGCTGTGGAGAAACAGACAATTTTAATTTCAGTTTCTCTGCTATTCTGGTTTCAAGTGGGTGTTTGACATTTTTTAGTGTGTGTGTATGTGTGTGTGTGTGTGTGTGTGTGTGTGTGTGTGTGTGTTAGAGAGAGAGAGAGAGAGAGAGAAACTCTGAGAGGCCTACAGAGTGGTTGCTATTCCCTGGGCAATAAAAACCTGAAATCCTACTAATGAGGTTAGAAAAAAATCGAACTTTTTCCATGTGCTTAATAATAGCACTGCCCACTTACATAACCAGAGTTCCCTGAATAATTTTCCAATTTATTTTTACGACCTAAAATTTGGGGGGAGGAAAGTGCCTTTAGGTATAGAGCATTTCCATCCAAAAGCTCAACTCCAGGGCTTCACCATTTGTCCTAAACCAAGTTAAATACATCTTTTCAAGTGAAAGATAAGTGAAAGTGAAGGATGGAACTGAAATTCATCATGGGAGCTCTGCATGGTTTGCCCTTGGGTGTGAGGATAAAAGATCGATCCTTTGCTACAGATTCTATCTTTCTCAAATTGGGGAATCTTCTGGTGACGTTTTTATCTGTCTTCGTGGACACCATTTGAGTTTGCCAGTCATAGAATTAAAGGGTTTAGGAAACCACGGAATTGTACCAAACATTTAACTGCGAGGAGAAGATGGGCTCCAGGGCATAATAACTGTTAATACAGTTAGAACCCTCAATAAGTATACAAATGTTTTAAATACAGACCGTCAGCATATTTAAGGTGTATTTACAAAGAATAAGTGAGGTGCTGTGCTAGCTGAGGCGCTGAAAAATACTTTTAAAAATTGTTTCTCTAAGTTTCCACAACTCAGTGAACATATACATTATAAGGAGGAAAGAGATCGTGGTTAGAAAAAGAGAACACAATCGAGTCAGAGCTTGAGGCAGATATTGGTTGAATATCTGGATTAAGTTGCCAGAATTATTTTGGAGGAGGGCTATTTTGGGTAGGCAGTAACCTTTATTCTCAGATATAGATTTCCATGTTGACTTTTAACCTTTAGTCACTGACTGGCAACTGTCCAGTCCTGAAAATGTCCTGCTCCATCCTTCTGACAAAATTGCAAGTTTGAAAAGTTTAAAGGTGTTATAAATACGGGTTTACAGGAATTGCGACACTGCTCACATTCTTTTCTCCTTCTCTCAGTAGGAAATGGCCAAGTGGGTTTAACGAGGGGTTTCATAGACAAGGCAGAAGGGCATTTAATCACAGGCTTAAAACGTAAAGTTAAGAGAAAAGGCATGTTGACATTACTTCTTCTTCTTTAGGAATGACTTATGAAAAGGAAATGTATGGTCATCCTTAAATTACAAGAGAGTGTGTGCCCACGAAATAGACATGGGCTTGTGTTTACAAAGATCTTTTTGTACGTGTGTCTGAAAGATATTTGTATGAGTGAGTAAAATGGGTTGAATTTATGTTGCTTGAGCTCCTCCACGCTCCCTGATGCTAAATAAGATGCTGCAGGAATGGAAAATGGAACTTTCTTTCTTTAACTCTGTCATGCCATTGGGCACCATAAGAAGCTGTCGGCTTCAATGCCTCAAATGTATTAAAAGAAGGTATGCCCTTTGAAGGTGGGACGGTGAGCCATTTCCCCTGTGTTTTGTTCTGTGCTCGAATTAGGTTATCTCTCAAACACGGTTTGATTGTGTGTTTCCAGGAGATATCGATCCACAAGAGATGGTTCCCAGGAGGAAGAACACTGTTTTTGTGGATGGAGTCATACTGAATGGCCCCACAACAGATGCAAAAGCAGGAGAAAAATTTGTCGAAGCGGCCTGTAGACTAATAATGGAAGAGGTGGTTTTGAAGGCTACAGACATCAATGAGAAGGTAAATATAAAAACCTATAACGAACCCTAAGAATGGGAAAGATAGGTTTTAACCAAACCTGGATGGCTAGATGTAAGGGAAATGGGAATCATGCTTTCATTTCCTCTATACCTTTGTTTCAAGGGGATGCCCAGATACCAAAGTTTATATCTACTCCCCACCCCATTCCCGCCTCCAGAACCCCGCCCAGTCTCTGTTTTCCTGGGAGGGTTGACTTTTCCTTTGCCACCCAGCATGTGTCAGGAAATTGGCTGAGACCCAGAGTTTAACCAGGTAAGGCTGTGAAGCACAGGATGAAGCTTTCTGCCCCAGATAACAATATAGATTATAAACCACCCCAATGATCTGATTTCTACACTCTCCAAAGCACACTCTGCTTTCCATTTTCTTGTGCATATTCTTTATGTTACTAGGGAAAACCAAGCAGAAAAAGTGTGAAAAGTTTAAAAATTTATCTGAGGGTCTTTACCAGGACCTTGTCTGAGCTCAGACTAGAAATCTTGGGTTGTTAAGTCTGACTTCTGACCAGTACCAATGACTGGTTCTAGGTTTCAGATTCAGACTCAAATTCAGATGCAAATTGATATTGGAATTACCACTAATGACATCTATTCTTAACAGTACTTACTACGTGCCAGGTGATATTCTAAGAACTATTCCATACGTATTTGTGTATTTAATCCATGTGTTTGTTTATTTAATCATTAAAGGCCTCTAAGATGCAGGTACTATTTATTAACTCCATTTTAGAGACGAGGGAAAAAATGTGGCACAAGGGGTCAAGTACGTTGCCCCAAAGCACATGCTAGCAAGTCTCAGAGCTGATACTAAACTCCAGGCAGGCTGGCTTCAGAGTTTGTGCTTTTTTTTTTTTTTTTTTTTT
>NW_006783353.1:528595-620348 GCF_000442215.2 Lipotes vexillifer
TTTTGCGGTACTCGGGCCTCTCACTGTTGTGGCCTCTCCCGTTGCGGAGCACAGGCTCCGGACGCGCAGGCTCAGCGGCCATGGCTCACGGGCCTAGCCACTCCGCAGCATGTGGGATCTTCCCGGACCGGGGCAAGAGCCCGTGTCCCCTGCATCGGCAGGCGGACTCTCAACCACTGCGCCACCAGGAAAGCTCAGAGTTTGTGCTTTTAATGATTCCTCCATACGTCTCTTAAAATCTCAAAATTAACCTCTATCACATTGATCACCTTTCATACTGGAATCAGATTATCAGGAAATGGAGGGAGAGATTTTCATTTCAGTTTTATCAGGAGAAATAAATGTCATTTAAATAAATGATTTTGAATGTGAAATGGTATGCTGAATTTTTGGTACCATGCATTTGGGAAAGCTAATAGGAAAATAGATCGAAATGACCAATGATCTTGGAATGGTTAAATTCAAGGCAAAGTCACTGGAAGTGTTTCCTGATATGTACTTATAATTGCATATTTTCCTGTCTTCTTTGTACTTGGGGAATATTTTGGACCTGCTTTACTTTGGAGTAAACTATTCCCTTGGAACTTTTTTTATATCGGCCTTTATTGAGTCAGTAAATATTAACTGAGTGTTAGCTAAGGGTAAAGCATTACATTTGGCCCTGGGGGATATAAAGAAAAGTAAGAAAAAGGTTCATCTTTGAACAGAATTTTAATCTCATTGGGAGAACAAGTTTTTGTTGGGATAGAGAACAGGGGATCCCAATAAGAATGTGATAAATGCTGTGTGATTTGGGCAGACTTTGGGGATTTCACTGAGGAGTGGGCATCTTGAACTTTGATGCAGAGTCTGAAGGTGAAGTAAGGTTTTGATGGACAGAGAGAAGTCAGCACAGGTGTGTTGAAGAAAGCGGGAGGCAAATGATAGAGAGAGAGTTGTAAAAGGATAAGGTATTTAATACACTAAGAGGGCCCTTCACCTAGAAAGAAGGGCTCATACAGGGGCCTAATGGGAGGTAGGATGAGGAGGGTAGGCTTAAGACCCTAAGCTGTCCATTAAGCAACCCCAAGCCCATTGCAGTATAGTAGACGTGCATCCATATGAAGCCGGATTGAAAGTTATGTTGAGGTTGGGAGAGGGAGGTGAGGATTTTATGCTGCTGACTTAGCCTACTTGGTCGGAGATTCAACAAGTCCCCTTTCAAAGGTGACCTGAGGATAGGATGGGTCCCCACACTTAGATGATTATTACTAGTACCCTGTTTGATAGACAATTTTTATCAGCCACTTTTCGTTGTTGTTTTTTGTTTGTTTTTTAGTTGAGCTGTAATGTACATTCAGTCAAATGTATTCCTTTTGGTGTGCAGTTCTATGAGTTTTGACAAGTCTTGTAACCATGAACAGAATTAAGATACAGATTAAGATCCATCACCCCCGTTATTTCCCTGTGCCCCTCCATAGTCAACCTCTCCCCTCACCTCTAGCCCCTGGTAATCACTGATCTGTGGGGTTTTTGTTTTGTTTTTTTTTTTGTCCTTGTGGTTTTTGCCTTTTCCGAAGGTAAGGTCGATGGAATCATATGACAAGTAGCCTTTGGAGTCTTGCTATTTTCTCTCAGCAAAATGTGCTGGAGATTCATCCACGTTACATGAACCCATAGTCCTTCCTTTTGATGGGCTCAGCCCATTTGATTTACTTCTGCCCATTTTGGTTCTAAGCTGAGAGTTTGATTTCATACCTCTTGCATGACTTGGTATTTCCTCCTGCTTTCCCCAGACTCCCACGTGCTGGTCTTTACTCCCTGGAGGCCCCCCTGTCTCTCTCTCCTCCCCTCCACAGCGAAACTTTTTAAAGATTGTCAACACTGCCCCCCCCTCTACTTCCTCACCTCCTACATCCTCACTTCACACAATCTGGCCTCCACTCCCACCTCCCTTAGTCAAATGCTCTTGCCAAGGACACCTCCTGGTTGATAAATCCCAGGAGCACTTCTCAGGCTTTGTCTAAGTTGGCTTCTCCGCAGGATTTGACAGTGATGACCATCTCCTCCTTCAAGCATCCTTCTTCCTTTGTTTGGTAGCACAAGACTCTCCTGGGATTCTCCCTGCCTCCCTGGCTTGTCCTCCAACTCACAACTGAGCTCCTCTCCCTTTGCCCATTTCTTATGCGTTGGCACCGCCCAGGTGAGACCCTGCGCCTTCCCCTCTTCCTGTAGGTTCCCTCTGAGCTGTGTCACCTGTGTCATATTATAACGGATGCCTGGAACTCTGTTCCTGATCTTTTACAAGAGCTTCAGTCCAACTGCTACACCCCTTTTGGGTGTCCTGAAGGTGCCTTGGACTAAATGTGCCCCAAAATCATCATCCCCACCCCACCCCATCCACCATCAACCCGTGTGCAAGCTGGAAACCTCAGGATGCCTTTGGCTCATTGCTCTCCCTCATCCTTGATGTGCTACAGCTTTCTGAGTTCTATTGATGGTGCATTTTCAAAATCTCCAGATATGCTTCATTCCCAAAGCAGCTAGCCTCATCCAGACTACTACCTTCTCTTTCCTGGTTTATTAGAGTAACCTCTTATTTCCAATTTTATTTGGAAACTCCATATAGCAACCAAAGCTATTGTCTAAAACACAAATATGATCATATAATCCCCCTGTCCAAAACATAACAGTTTTTTTAGAGCCATGTTCAAACTCTGTAACATGCCACACAAAGCCTGTCACAATCCGAGCCTTGTTTACCTCTTCATTCATTCATTCATTCATTCAACACATCTTTGTTGATAACCTCTTGTTATGGCAGGCCATGTTAGTTACTTGGGATCGGTGAGCAAAGTGACTGACATGTCTGCTCTCATGGAGATTGTGTAGGATATCATAAATGAATTACGCAGCACGCTGGAAGGTGTCAGGTGCTATGGAAGAAGGAAGAGAAGAAACAGTTGGGGGGAATTGCTAGAGATGGGGTAATGTGCAGCCTGGGATTTTAAATAAGGACTCAGGATTGCTGTCATTGAGAAAGTGACATTTGAGAAGGGTTTTGGATGAAGCGAGGAAGTTAGTGATGAGGATATTTGCGGGGGGCTCATTCCAGGCTGAGGGCAAAGACCCAAAGGTGGGAATGTGCCTGGTCTTTTAAGAAACAGAAAGGAGGCCAGGTTGTGGGGGCAGAGTCAGCTGGGAGGAAAGCAGTGCCACCAGGAAAGGAGGTTGTACGGGATCGTTTTAGGTCATTATAAGGACTTAGGCTTTTACTTTGAAAGAATGAGGAGCCATCAGAGGTGTTTGAGCAGAGGGGTGACCGTGGCTCATATACAAGAGGAGCATTCTGGATTCTGGCTGCCTGGTTGAGAGTAGATGGTATGGGGCCAGGGGACAAGCAGAGAGACAAGTTAGGAGTTATGCCGGGAGCCAAGCTTCACTTCTCCCTCCCTCCCCCAGGCTCTGTGTTCAAGCCACACCAACGGACTTCACTCTTCAGAAGGGCTGTGGGTGCCCTTATATCTCAGCTTTGCCTGTGCTGTTCCTCCCACCTAGAAGGCCCCTTGCATGACCCCATCCCTTAATCTTTGCTTGGTTCACCCCACTCTTATTTTATGTCACAACTTAGATGTCAGTTCCTCCAGGACATCTTCCCAAATGTAAGATGGGGTCCCTCCTTTGTTCCAACAACATCTGCTTTACCATCATAGCTCTGGTCACAGGGAACTATGGTTGCAGGTTAAATCTCTCTCTCTCTCCCACTTGTCTGGAAGCTTCACAAGGGTAGGGGCCACGCTTCTGACATCCTCTCCACACCTGGCTCTAGCGGGTGCCCAGTTAACCGTGCCATTGCCGAATCTCTAGGTCTGTGAGTGGCGGCCCCCTGAACAGCTGAAACAGCTCCTCGACTTGGAGCTGAGGGACACAGGAGAGCCACACCACCGGCTGTTGGAACTCTGCCAGGACGTCATACGCTACAGCGTCAAGACCAGTAAGAACTTCACTGACTCCCTTGATCCGTGCCTCTAACACATTCTTCCATTTTCTTAAGCCTGTATTTACCTCATAGTAAAGGCAGCTAGGGCACTGTTTATGGGATGAGAAAGCTGGATCAAAAATAGTGGTTCTGATGTTTTGACAATGGTCCATCTAATCCGTAAAATAGATTTGTCAAGGCCAAAGATAGGTTGATAGAAAAACTGATGGTTAGTGGTCATATGTAAATATTATCTCCTCTTCAGCAATCCTCATCCTCCTGATAAGTAGCAGTATCATGACTGCTACTTATCATTTCTTTTGTTGGTCCAAACTGATAAACAGTATTTTGATTTTAGAAGTTGTTAAGGGATTTAAAATCTTGATCACCCAGAATATGGCCCCCCAAAATGTTCAAGAGGGTGTCTTTACTATAAACAGGGATAGATTTATTTGTAAAGTAGTCTTGGCAGTTGGCAAGTACCAAATTATTTGATCAAATCTAGCAGGATCAAAAGATAAAAACCTTTCGGAAGGTATAAGAAAATGAATGCATGGTGAGTTTTTGCTCTGATAGTTTCACAATAATGCTTAACCACTGTGATCTTTTGTAAATGCAGTAACATGATATTTGTCTTGTGCTTAAGTCCTATTCCAATTGACTGTTAATATCCTATATACCCAGTGAATGTGTCAGCAGTAGAAGAATAACTTTCCAAAATATGCATTTCTCAGTGTGATATAAAGGTAATCTAGTGCTTAAGACCATACAGGCATTATGCCTTGTGAGTTCTGACACTGAACTAAATTTAGTGGAAAGAACATAATAAAATCCTGGCTAAAAATAATTGGTTTATATTCCCTTGGGAAAGTCTGGTGTATGTATCAAAAAACCAGTTAGCATTTCAAAAGCAGAGATACATATCTCATTATTACAGTGCGTGTCGGAAGTGTAGAATGACATTTAATGCAGTAGATTTTTCAGTTTACTGGATACTTTCCATAAAGTTACCATGGAAATCAATCATAAATTAACGCGGAACTAAAAAAAAATCTTATTAAAATTACTTGTAGCAATGTCTGGTTTCCTTTGCCAGATTAGAGGAAGTTTGCCACGTTTTATATGAAAAGACATTTTCTTCTGAGACTTTTGTTTTTCATTGAACTGGTTTCAAGAGAAAAAAACCCCAAAACCAAATGCGGTGAGTTGCAATGAGAGGTCACTAACTGAAATGATTCCCAAATACCCAAATTTAGAAATAGGCCTCCTGCCTCTTTATCCTTTGTCACACTGGGCTTCCTATGATTGAGAATGTCAAGCCAGCCGTTAGCCGGGGGTTTGGTGTGAATATTCGCACTGTGTAAAGCCAAGAACCTTTATGAGACCTTTTATAGGAGGGAAAAAAATAGAAAGTTGGAACTGAAGTTTTTCGAGCCTTAAAGGCAACTGCCTTTGAAGTGCATTGAATCAGAAAGTTTATGTAAGCTGCATGATGAGTCACATCTTACTCCATCAACCCGATGCCAGTTGCACTATAAAAAATGGTCCAATCTGAAAAATTAAAAGGCCGCTCACTGCCAGGAGCCTGAAGTGAACCCTGTTGGTGAGTGAAATATGTTTAAATTAGGGAAATTAACATCGATATAGTTTTAGAAGGTAGCAGCAGGCTTTGATATGTGGACAAACTGCTCAAATAATCCATTTCTCAAGGTTCTGGTTTGGGTCTGGGTTGTATTTAAAAAGAAACAGGTAAAGCAGAGCTCTCAAAAGAGTGCTCAAGTTCTGCTTAGAAACATATTGTTCAGTAGACAGGGCTATGAAATGGGTCTTCAACATTTGTTTCCCTTGTACATGACAATATTTTAAATGCTTTTTTTTAATTGAGGTATAATTTACATTCAGGAAAGTGGAAAACCTCAGGTGCTAGGCTCAGGGAATTTGTACATATCTGCATGTAAGCGACCATCACCCAGAGCAAGATATACACCATTCCTGGGACTCCAGAGGCTCCCTCAAGCCCCTTCCTAATCAATATCTCCTTGCCAAAGGTACCCAGGATTCTAATCTCTGTCTCCAGAGATCAGCTTTGCCCCATATTGAACGTCATATAAGTGGAATCATGCATTGTATACTCCTTGTATCCAGCTGCTTACATTGTCTGAAGGATTCACTTATGTTATTCTGTGTCGATAGTTTTCTTTCTTTTTCACTGCTGTGTAGATTTATATTCTGTTTCACTTTACAGACCATCCAAGATTTTTCAACCAGTTATATGCTGGACTTGATTATTACTCCTTGGTGGCCAGATTTATGACAGAAGCATTAAACCCAAGTGTGTGAGTACCTTTAAATGGAATTTTACAAGGAATATGGATTAGAGATTTTGTTAAGTAGGTGAAGTTTTATTTCATGAACTTCTATTTAATGGTTTCATTTGTGCAGTGTCATCATAAATAATGGAATAGTCTTATGACACTTTGTAGTATTCAAAGAACAGTTTGATCTGATAGTGGTACCGTGAGATGGGTAAGGCAGGAATTATCTCCACTTAACAGATGAGAAAATTGATTAGGAACTCATTCCTGCATGAAAAGCCATGTCTGTGCTAAGGTGCTGGAGAGATACTTTGTGTAAAAACAAACCTCTGCTTTGCCTCCATGAAGCAAATAATCTAGTGATATAGAGATGCATGCAAATTAATCAAAATGATCTACACAAATAATTTATGTATTATTTTCAAATGAAGGAGAGGTGCATGATGCTATAAATATAAATGGGACAAGTTTTCCTTGTTGGGCACTGAGGGAAGTCTTCTCTGAGGAAGTGACGGCTAAGTGCTGAAGAATGAATGAAAGTTAACTAGGTGAAAAGAGGAGGGATGGGTTCCAGAGGGAACAGCATTGTTCAAAGACGCTATGACAAGAGACAGCATGACATGTGCTATGAACCGAAAAGTCAGGGTGGGTGTAGCTGAGAAAGTTATGGGGTGGTGTCATGGAGGGCAAGGTTGGAGCCAGACATGCAGGGCCCAGTGGGCCACATTTATGAGTTATTCTAAGTACAATGAAAAGCCATTGAAGGTTTCCACATCACTAGGTGACATTTGCTTAGTAAAAAGATCACTGGAAATATGGAGAATGGATTGGAGGAGACCCATTAGGATGGCATTACCTTGGTCAGGTAAGAGATGACAGTTGCTTGGATTTAGACAGAAGTGGTAGGAATAGAGGGGAAAAAACGTGTTTGGAAGATAAAACAGGATAATATACTGGATCTTGGAAATGGGAACAAGAGGGAGGTTTATAAGGTGATGCCTGGGTTTCTGGCTTTAATAGCTGGGTTGTTGGTCATGTCACTCACTGAGATAAGAAGCACCGGAAGAGGGACCGATTTTCAAGTATATGGTTGAAAAGGCAAGAGCAGTAATTCAGTTCTCGATTGTGAACATTTGCATTTGCAGTAACTTTGAAATATTTAAGAGTATAGTCTTGGTGAGTTGAGATATATATGGGCCTGAAATTCTGATATTTATATGGAAGTTATAAATTTAGGTGTTACTGGCGAATGATGGTAATTTCAGTAGCGGGCATGGATGAGATTCCTAAAGTCAGGGGTTCTCAACTCTTTCTGCTCTTTAGAATCAACCTAGGAACTTGGTTAATATTAAGACCTGGGTCCCAGCCCAGACCAATTAAATCTGAATTTCTGTCTATGTGTCCCAGGCACTGATATATCTTCATAGCCCAACAAGTGATTTTAATGAGCAGGATGGAGATATTTTAAATGAAAACAAACCAGGAGATGGAGAAGCACTTTCTGCAGGACAGCGTAGAGCGAGGAGAGAAGACGGCTCGGGCCTGGGCCTTGGGGGCATCTGATATTTCATGGTTGGGAGGAGGAGAATAAGCCTACGGTGGAGACAGAAGGAGGAGAAAATCCACTGGGAAGACCTGGGAGCCGTGGAGGAGGGTGTGTCCAGAGCGGAGTGTTTAACTAAGACAAAGACTAAAAATGTCCCCGGGGTTAACAACATGGCTGTCACTGGTGACTTCACTTACAGAATTTTTCATGGAATAATTCAAGACAATACCAGATACCAGGTTACAGTGGGTAGAAGAGTTAAGTGGTAGAAAAGAGAGTGAAATTACACAATTCTGTGAACCTCTCCCTTTTTTTTTTTTGCTGCGGTACGCGGGCCTCTCACCGCTGTGGCCTCTCCCGCCGCGGAGCACAGGCTCCGGACGCGAGAAATGAAATCTCTTTTTTTTTTTTTGCGGTACGCGGGCCTCTCACTGTTGTGGCCTCTCCCATTGCGGAGCACAGGCTCCGGATGCGCAGGCCCAGCGGCCGTGGCTCACAGGCCCAGCTGCTCCGCGGCATGTGAGATCTTCCAGGACTGGATCACGAACTCGTGTCCCCTGCATCGGCAGGCGGACTCGCAACCACCGCGCCACCAGGGAAGCCCATGAACCTCTCCTTTTAAGTCCTGGGCTCTTTCTAACTCCTCATCTGGGTTCTTTCACTGAAATATTTAGGGGCTTTTGAAGTATTAAATTGCTGCTAAGCTGAGTAGTCCACTCAAAATCTCACGAAGCCACGAGGGCATCCTGTACTGTCCTCTCCTCCACCTCCAGGCCAACTTCTAGGTTTACGGTTGAGTTAGTTTTCAAAGACAAGTTTAATAGTATTTTTTTCTTACTAAAAAGTGAATGATTATTTCACTTTTATTTGTAGGTACACCTACACATATATACTTTTTTTCCACACTTTTGATATGTGTAAAGTGGTTTCCTAGCATGGTTGAAAATAGAAGCTAAATTGTTTGAAAAATGATGTAACTTCTGTAGAGTGCTTGGCAGGTAGGGAGGTGATAACACAGTAGGTGTTCTTTTTTCCTTTTTTCCTTTTTTTTTTTTTGCCTCTTTACCAAAGTCTTTTTCCTTCTGATGTTAACATAATTGCATTAAATTCCGTGACTATGAATTTAAGTGTGTCTTCTTAGCTCACATATTTAGAGTACATATTCAGATTCAATTTAAGGTAATCACCTAATTGTTCGAGAAGGAGATTATACATATTAGTCACCCTCCAGTTATCTGGAGAAAGAAAGAAACGTTATAAAATTACATGGTAACTGTTTCAGGCTGGATTCCTGGGCAGCTGCCCTAGATGGAGCTTAGTGAGTAGGATGTTTATTAAGGGACACCCTTGGGGTCAACAGGGTTTGAGGGAGGGGAAGGGAGGGGAAGGAAGCAGGAGTGGGCAGAGATAGGAATCAAACCACTGTGTAGGCTCTAAGACCACCTCGGCTGACGCCACAGACATCTCTGGAGCTACCCTGGCCCTTCAGTGTGGTCTGGAGCTGGGCCCCCAAGGCCAGGCCCAGTGGTACCTCCAGCTGGACCAGTCATCAGGTGTGAACCACCACAGGACATTCCTAAAGGGGCTAACTTAGCAATGCTCTCTAATGACGGCATTCCAGCCCAGAGCCTCAAACCTTCACGACAGGGATCCGGGTAGCGCTGTGTAGTAAAATCATCACATCATAAGAGATGTCCACAGTTCTCTTGCCATTTGTACAAACCCAGGAGTGTGGTGGAGGAATCCCAAGTTCTAGAGCTGACTGCTAGGGTACTTCATGGTAGTAACCTAATAAACCTGGCTACCATGACAATGTTTTTTTTTTAGCCAGCATCCAAAGCAGCATCCAAAGAGCTAAATGGCCGCTGTTCATGGCTAATACAAAGAATCCAGGTGTACTGCTTTGATCTCTCCCAATGGAATTGAAGGTTTGCTCTAAATTAAGACTGCGAAGTAGCTAGTATCCTTAAAGCCACCAGCTACTGACATTGATCTAACCATGACCAGCGCTGTCATAGACTGTGTATTTCTCTGTTTCCGATGGATTCATTTCCAAAGACTCTACCCACACTTCAGCAGCCACTTGGTTTAATAAAACTCTATGTGCATTTCTTGGGACTCCAAAGGGATTGGTTTGACTCTAGTCATAGAAGTGAAGTGTTTTTTATATCTATCTAGTTATACGTATGAGGTGTCCCCAGTGTTTCTGTTAGTGGAAGAAGCGGTTCTGAAGAAAATGATTGAATTTATTGGCTGGAAAGAAGGGGATGGAATATTTAACCCAGGTAAGTACAATGAGTTATTGCCTCCATTAAAGCACCTACAATTTTATTCATTCCTTATTTGAGGAGCAACTCCCCACAGACTTCCACATTACAAAAGCTTGGATATTAATCATGCCACTTGGGGAGAATCGAGCTTGTGCCTTTCTCCAGAGTGATGATATTTTGCATAAATGCTACAGAAGTGACATACATGCTAACAAATGAGATGTCTACAATTTTGGATTTATATCCAACACAAATGAATTTATCTGTTGCTGGGAGTTAGGAAGGGCTGTCATACGTTTTTCAAGTTTATCAATTAATTTTACTTGAGGAGTTTCCTGAATCATATTTTATTTCTCCTACAGTCCTTCTTTGGAACCAGGGAGGAGCATGTATTGTCATTTTATTGATTAGAGACAGACAGAAAGAATATTATTAACTATGGAGACTTGGGTACTGGCCCTAAGTCCATAGATGGAAACTCTTAGTTTAGCAAAGCTCTGGAATGAGAGAATAGACCAAAACTTCTGGAACTGGAGATGAGGAAGTGTGTAAGAGTAATGGGATTGGGGGCGGGGGGTGCTCCCTTGATTTTGACAGTAATTTGTCATTAGGCTGGTGCACCCGCAGCCATCCATACCTCCCACCGTAGCCGGCACTTGGGGAACAATGACGTCATGCTATACATATTTCTGTTTTTGTTTTTGCAGGTGGTTCAGTGTCCAATATGTATGCCATGAATTTAGCCAGATACAAGTACTGTCCTGATATTAAAGAAAAGGGGCTGTCTGGCTTGCCAAGATTAATCCTTTTCACATCGGCAGAGGTAAAAAAAAACAAATTATTTTTGATATGAGATATAGATTCTCTGAGAATGAATAAATACATCATGAAGAGGGCTTGTTTGTTTGGGTGCTCCCGATGTGCTTTTATCCCATCCATGTGTGAGTCATGTGCCTACGTACAACGTTGTATTCATTCCAAAAGAAATTCTGATCGGTTTGATGTGGTAAGCCCTGGCCACCCAATTTTGTACATCACCTTTATTTAAAATTTATAGTCTGTAACATTTTCTTAGAGAAAAGAGAACACTTAATTTGAAAGTGCCACCTCTTTCTATGAATCTCTGAGTATCTTATTTATGAGAACTTAGATGATTGCTACTGATATCAGGTATGTCTTCTACTCCCATTTCCTTGTGAAATTGATTGCTTTGAATGGCTAACACAAGGGCTCTTCAAAAAGAAAGGGAGATATTCAGTAACAATGAACATCATGCGCGCGCACGTGCGCACACACACGCACAGTTGGATGTTGCCACGATGCCCTATCTCACTGTGCTCCCCACTGAAGTAGGAGGTCCAATTGTGGATGAGCACATTGGCTTTCAGCTAGGCTGCCTGGATTCAATTCCTGTCTCCACTACTTACTATTTGAGTGACCTTGGGTAAGTTGACTAATTCCTCTGTGCCTCAGTTTCCTAATTTATAAAAATGAGTGTGTCAGTTAGCTCTAATATCTAAAAAATTACTCCAAAACCCAGTGGCATAGACCTATAGCCAGATATTATTGCCCTCAAGTTTGGAGATAGCTGGGCAGTGCTGCTGTTCTTGGCTGGGCTTGGCTGGCGAGTGGCTGACCTGGGACGACCCCAGTGATGCTCCACGTGTCTCTCATCCACCAGCAGGCTAGTCCAGGTGTGTTGTCATGACAGTGGTGCAGGTAAAAAACAGCATGGACACACACTGGGCCTCCTGAGTCCTGGGCTCAGAACTGGCACATTGTCATTTCTCCCTCATTTTCTTGGTAAAATAAGTTGTATATAGGAACATAGATCCAAGAAGTGGGAAAATAGACTTCACCTCTTAAGGGGACTCTGCAAAGCCACCAGGAAAAGGGATTGGATGCAGGGAGCAGTGAACAGTCTGGGGCCATTAAAGCAGCCCAGTGGCGACATGAGCTTAGTAGGCACTGATTGATTAGTGGGTTATTGCAAAGATTGAATGAGTTACAGCATGTAAAGTAGCATCTGGCACATGCTAGATAGACAAAAATGTTAGCTATTAGTAGTAATAGGAGGAGGAGAATGGCCCAGCAATAATAATGCGGAGCACAGCTCATATGCAGTCTTACTTAGAAGGGATGCTTTTTTTGTTTTTCTTTTTGTGATTCCAGTGGGGGCCTCTGGGGGTCCATCCCACCACTGCTTCTTCCCCATGTCCCCTCCTGTACCTTCTGCAATAATCCTAGGTCTCCTGTCAAACACGTGAGGTGGGCAAAATCTGAAAATTCTCTGTTAATTCCAGCTGGACTTTCCTGTATCTGTTACTTTCTTTCAAGAGCAAGTTACTTTATTATGGCAAAAGTATAAATGGTGCAGGAACCTGACCACCCCCGCGTGTTCCCCCTGCCTGAGTTCTGGTTAGTTCAACGCTAAGGGCAAAGTGGGCATTGAGTTGGGGGCAACTGGGAGGAGTCATCTAGTCTGAGATTCTGACCTCAGCTCCCCAGGCCCTTCCTCATGAGATGTTCATTCTGTAGCAAGAGAAGAATGCTTGGGAATGTGGACATCTGGGGAAAATGCTTGGTTATTTGGAATGATTATGGAGTAGAATTTTCCCTGCCCTTTGGTTCCAACCCTCGGGTTCCAATCCTTGGTATTTCAGTTGGAGGAACCCTAGTGTATCAGAAATGCAGAGCCCCTCTGCATTAGAATTGCTATTTCCATGCCTTGGAAAGCTGATTAAGTAGGGGCCCTGCTATCAGTGCAGTGGTTTTACTTTTGCCTTTTTCGTTCTTCATTTGGTTTAAAATGTGCCAGAGTTCTTTTCTGGGATAATTGCTCCAGAAAGAGGGAAGAATTTCTATGGAAGCCTAAAATAAAGATTATGCCTGGGAAAGATCAGTAACAGGTGTAGCTGGCAAGTTGGGAATGAAAAGAAATTGAAAAGTTGTGAACCCGGAACTAAGTATGTTTTAAAATCTCCGGTGGAGATGTAGGTGCAAAAAGAGGTAAAATATATGCCTTGGCTAACAGACTGGCAGAGGATGGAGCCAGAAAACCAAGCTAGATGTGTGTCTTAGTTTGCTCAGACTGCTCTAGCCAAATATAGAGTGGGTGGCCTAAACAACAGACGTCTGTTTCTCACAGTTCTGGAGGCTGGGATGTCCATGATCAAGGTGCTGGTGTCTGGGGAGAACCTGCTTCCTGGCGAGTGAACCTCTGTGCTCACATGGCCTTGCCTCTGTCCAGGCTCGTGGTCAGAGTGAGGCCTGCCTTCCTCTTCTTACAAGGACACTCATCCCATCAGAGTCTCGCCCTGGAGACCATCACATTGGGGGGCAGGGATTAAACACACACAAATTTTGAGGGGACTCAAACATTCAGTCCATAACAAAGTGAACTCCACAGAAAAATTCCATAACTTTGAACACACTGTAGCCTTTAATATGTAAATTTTACCCCATCCACCGTACTCTTCTTTGTAGCTCCTTCTTTTCCCTGCTCTGCCAAAGAGACCCAAGTCATAGCATTGGCATTACCTTAATTCATATTTTAGGGACCTCTGTACCACTATTTACAACAAATCAATTCATTACTTAGTTAAAAAAAGAAGAATTAAAGAAAGCTGTGTTTCCTAAAAGATCCTAAACCCTATGCTAATCTTTTTGTTATAGCCCCCTTGTTTTTTTTCAGGCATTGGCCCATGGCCCCCTGGTTATTTTACCAGATTGTTTTATCAGGTGGCCTTCCTTTTCCAGTTTTTATGCAGCCCCAGATGAACCAGGGTAAGTTACTCCATCCCTGCCTTGCACCATCAAATGCAGAATACGTGCACTCGCCACTAAAGGGGTTTTTGCATACACTTCAGGTGTCCACGGTAATTCAGCTGTTGGTGGAGACCAGGAAGATCACAGAAGAGACCCCTAGACTGTCAGCATATCTAAGGTAGCCTCTCCAGGCCAAGCGGGAACCAAAGAGAAGGGGACTTTTGGAGAAAAGTAATAAAAGGAACAGATTTGTGGCCTGATCAGCAGTTAGATATGAATTCCTTACATTTATAGAAATCTTAGGGTTGTCATTCAAATCATTTTGGGAATTAGCATGAAGTAGTGATTATTGTCTGCCACTAAAAAGTGAGGGAGAAAAGAAACCCTTTTCACTCCCAGGCCAGTGATCAGTTGTCATAGTTCCTTACTAACAGGATCGAGGCTGGGATGAGGCAAGTGAGACGTGTAGAGTCCACATTTCAAGGTCACGCCTCCTTAAATTTTGCACCCGAGGTGCCTGACTCCCTCCATCACGGCCCTGCTCTCTAGGTGAGGCTGCCCTGAGTTTGGATGGCATTGCAGGCATTCACGGGCCAGCAGGTGCTTTTCAGGATGTTGTGCAGGGTGTAAGGTAGTCCATCCGGATTCCGACTCTGCCTCTTTAGGAATTGAACCAGCTGCGTGCTCTTGGAAAAGTCCCTGTACATTCCTTTTCTTTATTTCCTAAGGCATAACATTCATAACCCCGCTCTCCGCACCACCTGAAGCTAATCTGAACTTCAAACTAGTCAGCATCATAGGACTTCAAGTGTCCAGAACACAATCCACAGGAGGGGGAAAGCAGCGGTTCACTGAGAAACCCAAGGTCACAGATGAAATCCTTGCTGGAACCAGGAAGGAAAACTTCAGTGCAATTCTGTCTTTCCTGTGGGCACTGGGCCGTCTTACTTTTATAGAAATGAATACCCACTGAGATTTGTGTGTCTTCTGTGGACGAGTGAAACTCAGGGGGAGATTGGGTCTTAGAAGGACTAACTTCTCTTCTGCCAGTGAAGGGAGTAGGCACGTCCTGTTGCTAAATGCAGCTGTTACTTCTGAACTCCGGCCTTCTAGGTTTTTCCTTCTCTTGAAACTACTCAGTATGTCTGAAGCATTGCTCTCTCTTTTTTTTCCCCCTTCCAGGGCTCTTTTCCTCCTCTGATGCTTTCAGATGTTTAGACTTCAGTTTTTCAGACTTGTGAAAAGCTGTCTCTATCCATTTGAGATTGACATTGGACTCTACTTTGCCCTGAGATACCCAAAAATAGCTCCACCGAGGCTATTCTTATTCCGATGACAGGTTTTTTATTCAGCAGATCCATTGGTTGGGGGTATTTTGCTGTTTCTCAGGGGAAAGCAATGTGATTTTCCTTATTGGCAGATGTCAGTGGGGGTAGGCTACTATTTATCATTATGAAATCAATAGCTGTTTGGTGCCAGAGCCCCAATCTCTGGTGAGAGATAATTCACCTTAGCTGTGTCACCTTAGCTATGGTGGGCTGATGTAGCAAGTAGGGAATTAACTATATTTTCATGTACATTATTACCCTTCACTATGCACACGTTCTTGTAACAACTCGAAATGAATGCATCCTGTAGGCAATTTGAATGTGTCCTGTTTGATATTTGAAAATTAATTATTTAGGATGGTTTCATTTTTCCTGATGGTGTTACTTCTGCATTTATTTTTACAGAGTTAAAAAAGAGCTCCCCATAAAACTCTCTTGACAAAAGAGGAAAAAATTACCACATTTGAGGGAAATATATCAAGTTAAGTGTGAAGGCTTGACTACTCTTTTAATGTATTCATACCTACAAATTAAATTACTAAGGTTTTTTGGTACAATAATGTCCCTTAGCACCTTCATTTTTTTCTGGCATGAAAAAGAATTAATTGACCACCTGTCCACAGTAATGTATAAAGAGCGACATGTCCAATGTTTGAATGCTAATTATTTTATAGGATTTAGGTAGGGCAAAAAGACCCAACACTCCAAAGTCTATACTACTATTTTCTGATAAGAAATAGACAAGACCTAATTCCAAAGCCAGCTCTTAGCCTCATTCATGCCAGGGCTGCATCAGTAGTGTGTCTATAAATTATTATTACTTTTGTTGTTATGATTTAGCCACATTCCCGTGTGTCTAATTTCAGTCTTATATTCAGTATTAAATAAGATTGGTCAAAGTGTCTGATCAGCATTTATAACCCATTGTTTGCTCTTGAAAACAGATCCTCCTGTGTCTGTGACTACAGTTTTTGAGACAGTCTCGCTCACTCCTTAGAGGGCTTTTGAGTCAGCAGTGGACTAGATTCTGTTTCCGTTAATACTGAGTTTTATTAGTAGCA
Source organism: Lipotes vexillifer (assembly GCF_000442215.2). Taxonomy (NCBI): domain Eukaryota; kingdom Metazoa; phylum Chordata; class Mammalia; order Artiodactyla; family Lipotidae; genus Lipotes; species Lipotes vexillifer. Next base: position 544,842 of record NW_006783353.1, read on the forward strand.
TCAAGAGAAGCTTTTCTCAATGTTACATAAAACAACAGCCCCCAGTGACCAAGTTTTTTCCGTATGCCAGGCTCTGTGCTAGCTCTTCACATACATTAACCCATTTAACTCCATGACAAGCAGGTGGAGGAGGCATCCACATGTCCGCTTTATAGATTAGCAAATGGAGGCTTGGAGAGTATGTGTTCTTTGCTCAAGGGTCTATAGCTGTAACTGGGAAAACTTGGAATTAAATCCTGGTTTCTCTGACCCCAACCAAAATCAGTGTTTTCAGCCACTATACTAAAGAGCTCAGTTAAGTGACTTTCTTTTTTTTTATGGCAATACTATTCCAAAGGTTGGGCTTAGCCATATGATGTACAACCATTTAGATAATAAACAGTACTTTTTTCATGCTGTGTATTTGTGTCTCTCTCTCCCCCTCGCCTTTTTGAATGTAGTGTCATTACTCTATGAAGAAGGCGGCCTCCTTTCTTGGGATTGGTACTGAGAATGTTTGCTTTGTGGAAACAGATGGAAGGTAATGGGGACAGGATCCAGAAGCCGGGTGGGTGGAGGGGGAAACTGATACTATTTAAAAAGCAGTACCAAGGTCTGTTCACAGCTGAACATAACAGTGTCTCAAACCTGTGTCTCCTAGAGGTAAGATGATACCTGAGGAGCTGGAGAGGCAAGTGTGGCAAGCCAAGAAAGAGGTGAGAGGGGGAAGGAGAGGGAGGGAGAGAAAACGTTTGTGTGTCTGGCCATTGGGGGAGCACGCAGGGCCAGCAGCCAGGCCCACGTCTGTATGTGTGGGAGAGAGAAGAGGGCCCCTCAGAATTAAAGGAGGAAGCTCATTTACAGATGTGCTATTTCCGGGTGCTTGCTCTACACGTTCTGCGGAGTTTCTCAGATGTTCTCATTCCCAGATGGCTGGAGCTTATTAAAACACTGACATCACTGGATTCCGGATTCTTGCCTAGAATTAGCCTCAAAAGATGAGCCCAGCGTCTCTAGCAGGGTCCCAGCATCCACACTCCTACGTAGCTCTTGACTCTGAGGATGCTACAGGCTAAACCAGTTGTCTCTGGGCTGCATTCAGGATGATTTCTGATTTCTTGATCAAACTGTCCTCCTGGGTTGCTTCCACCCACAGCCCATCCATAACCATCACCCCCTGTTGGGTATGGGTCTAGTATTTCAGCTCTGGCAGACTATCCTCTCTTCCTTAGCTGCCAGGATGTATTAAAGCTTGCACCTCCATTGCTGGGGAAGACAAGGCATGGCCCTGGTCACCTGCTATACTCCAGCTAAGCCTGGCATCTGCTTTTTGGGTGTGGCATTGTCTTGGTGCCAGCCATCTTGCTTCTTGGACCAAAAGCCTACTGGATTAGGTGCAGCCACTTCACTGCTTCCCTCCCATCTTCCTGCAGTCCCCATGCCAGTGGAGCTTCAGACTGTTCTCCCACCACTTTCCAATAGACCGCAACAACGTGGGGTGTGACTGCTGAAAAATTAAAAGCCCAGCTTTTGAGCTGGGATATAAGTTTATCTCTCCTCAGAGGGCTTCACACTTTAGGAAAGATGGGTTCTTTAATTTGTATTTTTTAAGATTTAGTATTATATTTCTCTTCTTTCACTCTTCATATTTTTAAAAATTTTTCGTGAAATTCAACTTGTCTGGAGCGTGCTAGATCACTGTATTTGGTGTGAAATTCTGTACTTAAAAGTTCTGCCTTTATTGCACATGTATTGGCTTCTGGTATGTGTCCTTAGCACTATATTTTTTAAAACATTCCATTGACAAGTGGATTTGATAGTTGTCTGGCGGTACAGGTTATCAGATTTCTTTATCTCTTGGGTAAAATTCTATATTGCAACCTGTTTATTCTGCTGTGAACTACAGATATCACCTTCTAGTTTGATCTATTTTTTAAAATCTAGTTTTATCTTTTTCTACAGAAGTTCCTATCAAAAAGAACTTTATGTTATTAATGCTTGTTGGTGGGGAACACCCACCAACACCCCTTCCTCCTTCCTTCCTTCCCTTCCTCTCTTTCTCTTTCCTTCCTTCCTCCCTCCCTCCCTCCCTTCTTTCTTTCAATTCTAAACTTTTCATTATGGAAAATTGTAAATATATGTAAAACTAATATAATGAGATTCCATATACCAGTCATGCAACTTTCACAATCATTAGCTTATGCTCACATCCCCTCCCAGTGCCTCTAGATCAGTTTGAAGTGTATCCCACACATTATGTCATTTGATAAATAGTTCAGTATATCTGTAAAAGATATGCACTCTCTCTTTCAAAAAAGCCCATAACGCAATTATAAGAAAGAATAAGTTCTTAATATTATCCAGTATTCACTCTGATTTAACTTTCTCCCATTGCCTTTTTAAAAAAATAGCTGGTGGTCTGAATAAGGAGTCATACAAAGTCCACGTGTGGCATTTGGTTGATTTATCACATAAATCTTTTCTAACCTGCAGTCTCCCCTCCTTTTTTCCCCTGCAACTGATCTGTTGGAGAAACCAAGTCCCTTGTCCTGTAGAGTTTTCACATTATGAATTTTGTTGATTCCATCAAGAATTTGAGACTCTGAAGTGCTCCCCTCCCCTGTACCTCCCCATCTGTTTTCTATATTTCCTGTAATTTGGCTGTTAGATACCGAGACTTGGGAAGATTCAGGTTGGAATTTTTACCAGGACGACTTCATGGGCGGCATTTTGCCTTTCAATCAGGAGACGTCTTGGACCTCCTTTTGTTATCGGTCCATCTATCACAGAACTCTGCATCAGCCTCTCACCTCATGGATTTTGCTGCCATTTGTCATCATTGTCTAGACCCGTTATTTCATTAGTGAGGTTCTAATTCATTCTCTCATTCCTTCTTCATTTAGTGGCAGGCCTACTACCCTAAACATTTTTGTTTCTTCATCCGTATTTGGGTTCCCTAAGGAAACAGTTCGGACAAGCAAGACAGAACCAATATTTTATTCTTTTCCCTTATTTACCAATTTTCAGAATAGTGAATGAGTTGCCAGGCATCCTGAAAGATAGCCAAACCTTTTTTTCTTTTTAAAGTATCATGAAGAACTCATCTTCTAACATATTGGATGGATTTTACTCCACGGCAGTCATTATTATTTTCATTGTTCAAATTTCTGTTTGTTTTGACAATGAAAGTCCATGAAAGTGACATATCCTGAAGTTGAGAACTTGAAAGGGAAGTTTTTTAAAAGTAAAAATTGCTTTAGGCACATTTGAAAGTAGGGCAACAGGGTTAGAGTTGGCATGCCTCCTCAGTTTTCTCTCAAGTCAGTTTAAAACTTGAGCTTGGATTCACTAAGGACAAATCTTGCATCCATTCTGAGATTTTAATACCTGATGACTAGTTTCTTTTTCTCAGTAGCTTCAGACCTACTTTTTGTTGTTGTTTGTTCCAAGTTTTTAACTCATATTGTTACAGATGTAGGAAATAAGTTATCCACTTTTTTTCTTTTTGCTGCTGGGGTTCAATTCCCTGGCCAACCATGATCCATTAAAAATCTGTTGAGCAGTGACCTTTACCTTGATGCCATTACAAAGATGGTAAAAACCACAGAAGCATCAGAAGTTCTAAAGTGCTTATAAAAAGATAAAACTAGTATAAACACTGAATAATTGGAAGTATTTTTGTGTATGAGTATTTGAAATGACAAACTTTCTTAGAGAATACAACTCATTGGCAGCAACAGTCAATACTGTTTCCACTGACTTTTCTCATTAATAGTGTGAGATATGAGAAAGGGAAAAAAAACCCTGGAAGGTTAAATCCAGATTATGAAAGTTGAATTTCCGGGACTTATATTTATAGCTAGATTAAACAGGTGAGGAAAACTCATTAATGGTCTGTAATAGCTAGCATAGATATTTTCTCACAATTGTCAGGTTGTCATAGACTTTATAAGGAAAGCTCAACCATTAAAGACACCTTCAGTGGTTTTAGTAAATTACTTTTTCTATTGCTTTTACTGATGGATGTAAATCTGGTCACATTTCATTTAGGTCATGGGCATGAGAAAGACATAATCTGTTGGTAGTTGATTACAGGGAATAAGTCCCAAAGCCTATGGTCCCAGGGGCTCTGTCACCTACTGGCCCTGCTCTAGGAGCCTTGGTGGACTGTATTCCATGTGTCACAGCCGTCTCCCCACGTGGCAGATGGACCCATTGTGTACCATCACTTTGATTCCTGTGCATCTCAGCCTAGAGATGTGGACCAAGCGTCCTTGCTCTGCCCCACTTTCCATCAAGAAATAACGTCTTTCTGTCAAAGGTCAGCTAAATTGGAATGAATCTGGTTCAAGCCGAACACCCCTGACATTAAATTATGTTACAAGAACAAGTGTATTTCACGATAAAACTGAGGGAAAAATGACTCCATCCTAAAATGACTTTGACTCTTTCTCTGCAAGTAAGTATTCTTGTCACTGACTTCATGTGCTCTAGAATCAGGATTCTACTTGCTCTCCTGATCACCACCTTTGTCGGCAAATTTTCCCCTCATGGCACTTCCAAAGAGAGCAACACACCTGTGCCAACACGTTGGGATGGATCTATCTGGAAACAACCTCGTGTACTGTCTTCTACATGGCTGCCATAAAATCCCTCATGGGACCAGGGTGCCTGGCTCGCTCGGCTGGAATTACCATTCATCTCTGCACTTGTTCCCGCATTCTCCCTTTCCTCCCATTTCTCACGGGTACCTGCTCTCTCCGCAAGATGCAGCCATGGACTGGATGAGGAGGGAAAATTATGGCAGAAAGACGCAGGTTCTCTTTTCCAGCACATTCTAATGACTTTGTCTGTGGCAGCACCCGTTTGGGGGAGTGTATCCCAATGAGGTTCCCGTATCCCCTCTGAGGCCAAATTTGTACCTGATTACATCCCTTGCCTTGTAGCTGCACTTACTTTACCAGGTGACAAGCAGACAGGCCTGCATGGCCTGCTCCTGGAGCTGGCTGTTTGTCTTCCAGTCCTGTTCCTTCTTATTTCGGAGGTGTTAGGGAGGCCCCGATGGGTCTCCCTGGGAAGGAGTTAGGAGTCACACAAGGATGCCAGTTTGCTGTGGAGGTTGAGTTTATTCACTTCTATGCAGAAAAGCTAGAGAGCAGAACAGACTAATAAAGAAAATGAGAGTAAAGAGACTAAGGATGCACGTGGAGTTGGGACAAAGGATACTATTGTCGTGGCATTTTCTGTTTCTTTAACCGATTTATAGTGACTAGAGGCCATGTGATGGAGAAGTGTAAACAACACTGACTCAATGAATGTTTATCTCCAAAGAAACCAGATAAATGTCTGGGTGTATAACCCTTGTGTTTACCAACCTACTGCAGATTTAATGGTGACGATGATGATTCTTATAATTCTCACGTGTGGGTCCTTCTCACAGGGCGCAGCTCCATTCCTTGTCTGTGCCACATCTGGTACCACGGTATTGGGGGCCTTCGATCCTCTGGATGAGATAGCGGACGTCTGCGAGAGGCATGGCCTCTGGCTCCACGTGGATGTAAGTTCGTCTGGGTGTGCATATCTGTTAAACTTTCTAGCCTTTTTTGCGGCTTTGGTGGGAAGTTTTTCGTACTCCCAGTGACTAAATCTGAGGTCCCCAGCTAGTTGTATTTAAATGTATATTTCTAATTAGGGGAAATAAATGTGTTGTTTCCTGTTAGGTAATAAAGAAGAAGATCCCGCATTGATGCACATTTTGTCTTAGTTTTCCAGATTTCCTCTTCTGTCCTGAATCATTTCTTTGGTCCCTTGGATCTACTGTCACTGAGGCAACACTGTGTGGGGGACACATTTCCTACTGTGCAGTCGAGAGGCTGGTTTTGGATTCGAATCTGCCTCCTCTTCATTATGACCCCAGCTGTTTGGGTTTTGGTTTCATGTGTAAAGAGGGAAATGACTGACGTGGTCAATAAAGGATCTTCTAGCTCTAACATTCTGTGCTTCCAATCAGCTGGAAAATGCAAAAGGCTGCATGGCTTCATTGCATGCCATAATTAAAAACAGGTTTTATCTGGATCTATCATAGATAACTATTGGAGAGGGATTGGGATAACTTATATTCTTCACAATTTTCTGACTTAAAGGGTTGGCCTTTTTTTTTTTTCTAATTAGCTTTGTAGGTCCTAGGGTTGTTCATAATAATTGTTGTCCTAAATTAAAAGTAACTCTTACAATTCTACTTATTTAAGGTTAAAAAGTTGAATTCAGCCAGTTTTGAATGCTTGTTGAGCATTTTGGTTTTCTTTGTGTGTGTGTGAAAACAGCAGTTAATTAGTTTGATTCAACCCAGTAGAAGGAACTGTTGAACCTGCAGTTGAGAGGAACTTTCCTCCAGGAAGTGAGTGGTTTTGTGTCCTCCTTATCAGAAAAAGAAAGGACAATGTTTTTGACTTACTGAACATTAGGTAACTGAGCATTTCTTTGGGGGATATGCCTGCACATAATTCTATAGTTTGGATGATTTTATGCTTTCAAGGTAAAGTTTCTATGATATAATATCGAAAGAATTTTTCAGCAGCTCAAAGCTTTCATTAAATGTATGCTAATATTTGGTAAAAGCAGAAGTAGTAATGTAAAGCTCACTAGAGTTACAGGCTTGATTAGTAAGCCAATGGCAATACATCAGGTAGATTATTTGTGACTTCTTTAAGTGGGATTATAGTATCTGTATCTGTTCACATTTCAACTTGTATCTTATTGATTCTTATAGACTTAGAAGCATAATAATACAGTATGTCCTGAAAGATAATATGAAGTGAGTACTTTTGTGACTGTGGAAATAGGGGCAAAATCAAATATATGAGCAGTTATACTTAAAAATTCTACTCTCATAAAAGAAACATCAAATATAGAGTATATGGTTTATGTAAAACAGAGTAACTACAGCAGTTTCCAAATTGGGAATGATATTAAGAGATTTATGGGGCTTAGAAAGAATTGTGATTTATAAGATGTGAATGAAAACCTCTCTAGATTTTCTAAAAATCAAAGGTTGAATTTTTGAAGAAAACACTTTTATAAGGGAATATTTAAGCCATGCAAACTGTTCTATTTGCATATAATAAGCTTCAAGTTGAATGTCTGTAGTATTAGATTAAATTTGACAACTGTTTATATGACTTATTAAAGAAATTAGCTCTAACATTGAAGCAGTACTCACTCATCCTCTAATATTGCAGACATCATTCTGTTGATAAAATTTTATGCAGGAGCATATAACTTCTCTTGAAGAAACTTCATATACCAAGGGTAGTTTATTAATTTTACAGGTAAAAATTAGTAAAATTACAGGGATTACTTGGGCCTGTTTGAATTTCTTTGGCTGCATTGGGTCTTCGTTGCTGCACACCAGCTTTCTCTAGTTGCAGTGGGCGGGGGCTACTCTTCCTTGTGGTGTGCAGGCTTCTCATTGCAGTGGCTTCTCTTGGCACGGAGCACGGGCCCTAGGCGCATGGGCTTCAGTAGTTGTGGCACGCAGGCTCAGTAGTTGTGGCGCATGGGCTTAGTTGCTCCACGGCATGTGGGATCTTCCCGGACCAGGGCTCGAACCTGTCTCCCCTACATTGGCAGGCGGATTCTTAACCACTGTGCCACCAGGGAAGTCCTGAAATTTTCTAAAGGGTATTTTAAAGATCCTTTAAAATATTAAAAACTGGCATTTACTTGATTTCTTTTTTAAAATGTAATTAGAATTGTAACTAGAAATGTAACTAGAATTGCTTGGTCTTCTGCATTTTCCATAAAACCAGGTTGCCCGGCATATATACCATACCTTATTATTTCTAAGGTACACATATTTTGTTTACATTTTTGTAAACATTTGATTGGTATGTTGATGTCATTTTTTTTCTTTCTTAGCAATCCACAAAAAAATGGTACTCTTACCTCTGATAGTGTCTGAAATTTGGTTAATTACAATGTATTTTTGAACAACAGAATAAGAAAAACTTCAGCTGTGTTAGAATATTTTGCCTCCAGGATTATTCTGTATCTGCGAGAGTCAATGTTATCCCAGCCTCTGCCTGAGACCAGGATTTCAGGGCTGGTCCAGCTCTTCTCTGAAGCAGAGGCTGCGGCCACTGCAAAACCTCACCCTCCCAGCAACACTTCCTACGGTGTCTCACCCACACTCCATCCCAAGTCCCGGGGGAGGTGACAAGCACTGTATTTAAAATCATGGGCTTTAGGGGCTGCCATCTCTACATTCCACCCTGCCTCCACTTCCCATTCAAGATTGGCTCTACAATTAAATTATTAACTAATTACTTGAAGAGAAAAACGTGGTAAAATGGTACTCATGGTGTCTGGCTCATAGCTCAATAATGACATCCGTTGGTTCGATGTTGTTGCGAGCTCTGGAGTGAGGGGTTATGGAGCGAAGCCAATACAAGTAGGGCACTGGCATCAGGCACGTCGTTTTTCCCCTTCAGCTCTTTTGTGGAATACATTTGTGGATGAGCTGCTTCTAACTCTGCCTACCACCCTGTAAACCAGTGAACTAATGCCTTGAAAGAGTTCATGTGACTTTAAAACTTCAATCCAGCTCACTAAGATTGGCAGAATGTTGTCTACTTTTTGAGGAGGAAGAAGAGGCAGAGGCCAGTGCAGGAGGCACCAGGGAGGGCAGGTGTGTGAGTGGGCAGGTGGAAAGGGTGAGAGTGAATGGGCGTGGCTGAGCTCTACTGATTTATCCTTCCCCTCGTTGCCCCTGGTAGGTTCTCAGTGCGGTTGGGGGTTAAAAAGATTGAGAAAAGCAGGCAACTTAAGAGTTTAGGGATATAAGAGAAGTAAAAGAACCTAATATGTAAGTCATCTTCATGTTCCTGAGGGTCAAGTTCTCAAACCCCAGGTCTGGGGAGCCTCAGTTAGCAGGTTCAGATCACGTTTTCCCAGAGGCTGAGGGAAGCTGCCTCCATAGCTCAGCTTTGGTCACACATGGTCCATCATGCACTCTGGCGGGACAGAGAGGGCAGCAGCAAGGGGACTTGACTGACAATCCTGATCATCAGTCCTTTATCTGGGCATCTTTGGAACTCGCCTGCACACCACCTTCGGCCCACAAACCTTTGGGAACCCTATGGGGTCACTGAGAGTCTAGTCCCTGGAAACAGGGCTGGGACTAAGGTGAGGCAAGTGAGGTTCCTAGGGTTCATTGGACAGGTAAGTATTATGAGCAAAGGAGAGGAGGGCTGAGAATAAGGAGAGGAAAGGAAATCCCATTGTCAGTAAGCCTGCAGGGGAGGGAGGAAGAATCAATGTGAGAAATAAGAAAGTCAGTTTGGTATTTGAAAATTTAAGGAGGCATTCACGCCCAGGGCCATGCAAGAGTCCCACTCTGCAAGGGAGCTGAAGGGTGCACCCTGGGTGACTCGCTCACTTGCCCCTGGGCCCAGCCCTGAATGAGAGAGCTGTTCCTAAGGCCACTCTTTATTGTCCCCCATTGGGCTCAGCTTTTTAATACTCTGAGGATCGTGGAGACCTCTCCCTTACTTCCTCCTTCACATCCATGGTGCACACAATCTTGCCATTTCTTTCTGCATGATATTGGGCTCTTCCTTACCTTGTTTTTGGAGTTATTATTTCAGTGTTCTATTTCCTGTTGTATTTCTAGCACTTATAACAGTGTCAGTCTATTTAGATATGTAATAAATATTTCTTGAATTAAATTATTATACTCACTATAGTCATACTAGAATGCTCAAGGTCAAAGTTTGGGGCATAAAGTTTTTAGAAAGATCTTTTTTTTAAATTGCAATATAGTTGATTTACAATGTTGTGTTAGTTTCAGGTGTACAGCAAAGCGATTCAGTTATACATACATATTATATATATTTATATATATATATATATATTCTTTTCAGATTCTTTTCCATTATAAGTTATTACAAAATATTGAGTATAGTTTCCTGTGCTATACAGTAGGTCCTTGTCGCTTACCTGTTTTATATATAGTAGTGTGTATCTGCTAATCTCAACATCCTAATTTATCCTTCCCCTCCTTTCCCCTTTGGTAACCATAAGTTTGTCTTCTATATCTGTGAGTCTATTTCTGTTTTGTTATGTAAGTTCATTTATATCATTTTTTTTCAGATTCCACATATTGAGTGGTATCATATGATATTTGTCTTTCTCTGTCTGACTTAACTTCACTTAGTATGATCATCTCTAGGTCCATCCATGTTGCTGCAAATGACATTATTTCATTCTTTTTTATGGCTGAGTTCGAACTTTTTGGCCAGCCCAATATATATGAACCACATCTTCTTTATCCATTCATCTGTCGATGGATATTTAGGTTTCGTCCATGTCTTGGCTATTGTAAACAGCGCTGCAATGAACGTTGGGGTACATGTTCATTGGGGTTGCCTTTTAAAATTCTGCTAGGCAACTCCCCTCCTGCCTCAATGCTCCATGCTGAGTTCTACCATCAGGCCAATTGGTCACCTTCCCTAAGATATGATGTTAGTGTAAAAAAAGAATGGGCTTTTGTCTCTCAGACCTGATTTTTATTACCTATGAGACCTTGGAAAATTTATAACCTCTAAACCTTAGTTTTTCTATTAAAAAATTGACATGATGATAACTCTGTTCTCAGTGCAACGTTGTGCAGTTTAAATAACCGTGGAGAGCTTTCAACATCTCCCGTGCTGGTCCCCTCATATTCCCTCACAACAAGTCTGCTCGATTTCAAGTACCAAACTGACTTTCTTATTTCTCACATTGATTCTTCCTCCCTCTCCTCCAGACTTATTGACTCTGGGATTTCCTTTCCTGAACCCATGTCTCATGATCAGCACTTGTATATCGTGTATGGTAGAACGTCAACACTGAAGGGCTATTGTCTATTTTAGATTCTAAGATTTGAGAGGATATGGACTGTGTCTTTTACACTTCTCTTTGTCCACAGGCAACTCAATGAGTACTCTACCAATTTCCTTATAGTGTGGGAATTTAACTCCTAAGCGTCAGTGGGGGACCATCTATTGTGATGAGGTTCTGATCGCCTGGAGTCCACATTGGTTAACATCGACTTAAAGCATCAAATAACAACTGGCTGGTAAACAAGTACCATCGAAATAACATCATTTTGGTTATATAAATATCTCAACAGGCTTCCTGGGGTGGCTCAGCCTTGATGTCAAGGAAGCACCGCAAGCTCCTGCACGGCATCCACAGGTAAATGTAGTTTCCCCAGTCACAGTGCCTTTTATTTAAGCAAGGGACTCTCTTTGGCCTTTGCCCAATTAAGTGACATTTTGAAAACAGGCAAAAAACTAAGGAATTGTTTTGGTTTAAAAAAATCCCAAACTCCTTAAACCGCTCACACAAGGAATCCTTTGGAGCACTAACTTGGACGTGAATACTGAATGTACCAGCATTCTTCCCACCAGTAGAAACTAATTGAGTCTCCCCTCCCTACCCTCTTTTTTTCTTTGTTTAACGTAACAGGGCTGATTCTGTGGCATGGAATCCACACAAGATGCTGATGGCTGGGATTCAGTGCTGTGCTTTCCTTGTAAAAGACAAATCTGTGAGTTTTCCTCTTACGGCCTTCATCAGGCATGGAGGGGGGCAGATTACCATATTTTCAGAGGACCCATTTTTGCTTGTATTTTATACCTTGGGCCAGAGGTAGATGACGGTCTTTGGTAAATGTTGATGGAATCAAAAGGAAAGTTGAATAGACCCAGGTAAAAGAAACAAGTGCTTCTGCTCAGGTAATGTTGTGTATTTGATTTAGGTATTATATAATCTCATTACTTAGAGCAAAATGGTCTCTCTCGCCCTCATTTGGATTACATTTTTTTTTTTTTTTGTGGTACGCGGGCCTCTCACTGTCGTGGCCTCTCCATTTGCGGAGCACAGGCTCCGGACACGCAGGCTCAGCGGCCATGGCTCACTGGCCCAGCCACTCCGTGGCACGTGGGATCTTCCTGGACCGGGGCACGAACCCGCGTCCTCTGCATCAGCAGGCAGACTCTCAACCACTGCGCCACCAGGGAAGCCCCTGGATTACATTTTTAAACTCAGTTTTAAACATTGCCAAGATATTTTTTCCCGTTCGGGATCTAAGTTGTCCTGAAACTTCTCCTCCCTGAGAAAGGAGAGCAGATGTGTGTCATACATTAAATTGAATGCTTAATATGCTTAGCCGGGGCTTAACAGCCCCTTTATATGGGAAGACGTTGGTTCAGGGCTGATCATCAGACCCCGATTTATTAGGGGATTGCCTCTCTCAAGTGGTTAGTACTTAGCTTCTGTTGGAACACTGGGGAGAGCTGGAAACTAGTCTGGGTTGCTGTGAGGCAAGCAGGCTGAAGTTCCTCTTGGTTAGAGGTAGAAACCCTATGCTTTCTCTGGGTTAAATAAGGATCCTTGTGGGACGTGGCCCAGGCTGGGAAGTGCCACTTCATTCTTAGAAATGCCTCCTCAAGATCTGTGTGCAGCATGTGGGTGATCTTTCTCAGCCATCTGTTTACATTTTTTTCTTAGGGGACTCCCTTTGCCAATTCTAAAGTCATTTTCTCTTTTTAAGGAATTTTATTTCAAATGACAACCATATTTAAAACCTGAAATCTAGTCTCGTATGTGTGGATGGTTACAACTTTCTTTAAAAAAATTTTGTGGTATTTACATGTTGGTGCCCTTTGTGTTTTGAGATGACCAAACAAGATGTCCGTCAGAAACTATGAACAGATTCTGCATCTGTAGATAGAGAGACTCTTGGGAATATGAATCTACTCCTTCATGTTTTATTAGGTTGGCTACTATGGACTGCATTCAATGCCATTTAACTTTTATTCATTTAAGTTTTTCAATAGTAGAGTGACTGCATGTTATAACTGAAAGGTGGTTAAAGATTTTACTATATCATTTATGAATCAAAGAACATATTCAACTTGCCCACAGTTACATATATAGGACATGAAAGAGTTAGGAGTAAACCCAGGTTTTCCTGTGGTCTAGATATAAGAACAAAAACATGCCAAGCATCTTTTATGTGCCAGGCATTTTACATCTGCTTTCTCCCTAATCGGAATCTGAATGACATCTTTATCTGTTAGTGTGATGCTCTCAGGAGTGGAAAATTTAGACCCCAAATTTTATGACTATTCTTTTAAATAACTTTCTAGCTTTTATAAATTTTTCTTGTTGAATGGTATTTGGAGTGATTTAGCTAAGAATTGATTTACATTCATGTCCTTGAGGCAATTTAAAATTTTCTGGATCATCTAACGCTATATAACAGTGGTTAAAATAATTTTTTGAAGAATTCATTCCTGGATCACAATGCAGACTATAGCACCCATGTGTACTCACATGGCAGGAATTAACAGATTAGGAAAATTGCATTCATGGTGCAAAGAATGGAGCACTTTCAAAAGTTGCCTTTTTTTGATGAAAGACTGTTTTCAAATTACCTGGAATGCAGAATTGAACCATGAGTTATGAGATATGACCATCGGCTTAAGTTCTGTGTCGGCAGTTTTCTGTCCCTTTTGTACCTATTTTCTGCCTCTGTTGTTTTCTTTCATACTTTCATTCATTCTACCACTGCCAACTGACTCCTACATAGGCTGGGCGCAGTACTGATGCTGGGCTTAGAAACAGACACGTTCCCCATAGTCAAAGAGCTTATAATGTCACAGAGGAGACAGTGAACAAAGTGTGCATATTGAATTGTTTGATTACTATTTTGGTAAGTGCTCTGAAGACCGTGTTGGACACTGTTGATTATATATATTCACCAGCTGTCCTGACTTACTTCCTTCTCTCTCCTGATGCTCATCTAACGAGCCCCTCCTTGCAGCTAAGAGTCACCATATGACACAGATACGGCCACTATGATGAGGGAGGAATGTGAAACAAAGGTTTTAGTTTCTGGTAGAGGTGCGACACCCAAGAGGAGAGCTTTCTTCCCCCTTTTCTACCATGTATGCAGAAACATTGTTGTGTCAGACCATGACATAGGGAGCTCTGACAGCCACTTTGTAGCCATGAGGCAATGACCCTAAATTAAAAAGTGAACATGCACAGAATGGCAGAGCATAGTCTTGGATAGCAGTTTTGGAATATTGCCCACTTCCAGATTTTTGTGATACGTATGGTAAGTGTCTTTATTGCTAAAACTACTTCTACTGGGTCGTCTGTTACGTGACGCCAAATGCACTCTTATCTGAGACAGAGAACAGTGTGTTACTCAGACTACAAAGCAGGGACACCTGAGAAGTTCCAGATGGAAGCAGCAGCATGTGCAAAGTCTTTAAGAAAGGAGGGTCCTTTTTTGAATTTTAGGAACTGAAAGAGGTTCATAGTTGCGGAAGTACAGAGATTAATGCTAAGACCAGCATGAGATGAGACTAAAAGATTAGACAGTGGATGGATCATGCAGGGTCTTAGAAACCATTTTAATGATTCCATGTTCAGAACAATGGAAGAATTATAAAAGCAAGGAATAATCAGAAAAGATCTTCATTTAAGACGATGAATTGAAAGGGGGCAAAAATGGGTACAAGATGAGAAAAGACTTGCAAGTATCCAAACAAGATAATGGGTAGGGTATGGAAAAAGTGTGATAAAATTCAAGATATATTTTAGCTATCAACTAGACCAGGCTGAATGCCCAGTTATATATGGGACATGAGGAGGAAGCAGGCATCGTGGTTGACTCCCTGAGTAGTGATACAGCAACTGAGTGAATGGTCCTGTGTAGGGAGATGGAGATTGCTGAAGGAAGAGAAGATTCCACAGGGAAATACCTTGATTTAGCATATGGGCTATGTTAAATTTGAGACTCCTGTGTGGTATGCAAGTGAAGGTGTCATGTAGGCAGTTGACATATGGATCCAAAGCTAGGAAAAGGGTTCTGGGCTGGAAAAATATATTAGGGGATTGATTGTTGAATGCAGATGATGCTTGAGGTCATAAAGTGGAATGGCTTGCCTTGGGAGGAACTTTGTAGTGAGAAGAGGATGGAGATCTTAGGCCTGAAAAACTTCAGAGTCTGAGTTTAGAAGAGGAGGAACCAGCAATGAGAAAGCTGAGTTGGAATGGCCAGGGAGACAGTAGAAGGACGAGGAAAGCGTGATGCTAATGAAATAGAGAGAAACATATTAGGAGGAGTGTGACTCTGTCTTAGTGTCAAAGCTTGAGTATCACTTCCTTAAGGAGGAGTTTCCTGACTCACCCAAGTAACTGTCATCTCTCCATGATTCCTTCTCAGAGCCCGTTCCCTTCCTCTAAAGTGCTCATCACAATTTTTAATTATGATTTCTCATGTATTAATGTTCCCTTCCTTAGAATGTAAGCTGTATATAGATAGGAACCATGTCATTATATTCACCACTGCATCCCGTGTGCCTAGCAAGTACTCACTGAACGAGGAAATAATAAAAATCCACTGAAAAAATGAATGATTCAGTAAATTTAATATCCTCAGAAATATCTGCTTTCATATCAGCAATAACTAGGAGTTTCCACATTCTCCCCTACCCCAAATTATTCCTTCTGAGAGCTCTGAAGTAACAATGATTAAAATGATAGTTGATGAGCTTTATTGCCTTAGTCCTAACACAAGGCTTGGGTGTGCCTCCAGCAGGCAGTTGATGAATAGTGATTTTAATTTGGGCTTACTTCTCCAGTTAATGGAAAGGGGCAACTCTAGTTAAAAGAAAGCAAATTACTTAGTGAGCATACTTCTGTTAAGGGAAAAACCAATTCCCTAATTGTACCATCAAAGCCCCAGCATTCACAATGCTATTTTCCTGATTGACTAGCTGTTGGTGTTTGTTCACATTTTTAATTTCCTGTATCCATAAAGAAGACTGCTTCCGAAACAAAGAGCTGTTGCTCTCCAAGTCATACTATCACTAACACTCTGCATGATAGGGATAAAAAGAAAATCTGGGGTTTAAAAAAATCTGTGATTATAAATAGGTTGACTTCAGATGTAAGTGCTGGGTCTACATGGTTGCTTTGGATCAAAGACAATTTTGATGCTTTGATCTAAAATAAAAGGCAATACGTCTAAGAATCAGATGCATAGATGGAGAAAAATCTCAGTATTGGCTTTTTGACTTTTAGTGTTTATTGGAAGAACTATTTAGTTAAAAAAAAAAAAATCTAACAGATATGTGAAAACATGAAAAATGCTAATCAGATGACTTTTTGAGAATAAATAATTCCCTTCTATTTCTGCTTATCATCATCATCCAATATTAACTCACAAGGACTTCCTGTTTAACCTAGCAGCTATAGATAATTAAAGGGACATTTTTTTCTTAGAAAAACTATGTAGATACTAAGGATTTTTTTTTTTTTTTTTTTTTTCGGTACACGGGCCTCCCACTGTTGTGGCCCCTCCCATTGTGGAGCGCAGGCTCAGTGGCCATGGCTCACGGGCCCAGCCGCTCTGCGGCACGTGGGATCTTCCCGGACTGGGGCACGAACCCGTGTCCCCTGCATCGGCAGGTGGACTCTCAACCACTGCGCCACCAGGGAAGCCCCCAGTTTTTCTTTAGAAGAAGTAGCAGGGAGAAGAGGAGCAGGGAGTTCATTCCGTACACTCATTGAAGGTATACTGTGGGCCTGGCACTGCTATGCATGGAGAAAAAATGGAAAAGGAGACTCATACCATCTCCCAGTGTGGTTCCCCTAGAGAAGGCGGGAATTTTTCACTGGGATACCACACCAAAGAAATGTGTTCTCTCTCAGACCCACTTAAATTCCTATCCTGAATGATCATTGATATTGCGAAGGACAACTATTACATGCCATTAAAAAAATGTGCAAGAAAATAAAAAAGGGAGAGAACATGGCTTATCAGAGAAACTAGGACAAACTGTGTCTGCTTTGGTGAGGATTTCTTTTTCAGCTCTCATTTTTCTTCGTGGAGTTCCTATGGAAGTGCCGTTAGATGGTTTGAAAATACTGAACAATCTGATCATCAAAAACTTATTTTCTCGGGCTTCCCTGGTGGCGCAGTGGTTGGGAGTCCGCCTGCCGATGCGGGGGACACGGGTTTGTGCCCCGGTCCGGGAAGATCCCACATGCCGCAGAGCGGCTGGGCCCGTGAGCCATGGCCGCTGAGCCTGCGCGTCCGGAGCCTGTGCTCCGCAATGGGAGAGGCCACAACAGTGAGAGGCCTGTGTACTGCAAACACAAAAACAAAACAAACAAACAAAAAAACTTATTTTCTCTCATTCCAGAGAACACTCACACTTCCCCTACACACGTACATTATACATTTCTTTGGAATGACAGCCTCCTAGCTAATGGAACAGAAAAGGGGGAAGGTCAGTGTTTAAAACTGATTAGAAAAAAAGAAGCATTTGACTTGAAGGAGAGACATCAGTCTCCTGGGCTTGAGGCTGCCAAAATTATTCTCCAGATCTTGGAGACTCTTGCCTGAGCTCAGAAAATTCTTCAGCTTTTCAGCAAGTTTGAGAATTTCATGGCACTGGCAGAGCTCAACAAATTCGTGGTTGGTAAATAGCCCATTTTCTTTTTAATTGCTGTTTTTTTTAAATTATAATGAAAAAAGTTAATTTTTTCATGAGGCTTTTGGAAATTTGTGCATATATATATATATATCACATTTAAAAAACTTCACATAGCATAGTTGTCTGCTTTTCTTCCCCATGAGGTACAGAGAGATAATAATTAATGTTAGAATTGCTTGTGTTCAAAACCCATCATATCTTTCTCCACTGAACAAACCAATAAATTGGGTTTTAGTATTTACTGGGTTCATATTGCAATTGTCGTTAATTTTAACAAGGATTTGTACTTTGTTTTAGAACCATGCGTCATATAGCCTAGTAACTTTGTTTTAGAACCATGCATCATATAGCCTAGTATATTAATTCCTTGGTGAACTGCAGCTCTGAGGGATGTGTTATTGCATGATCATGATTGTACTATCTGATTCCAGTCAATAGTTGCCATCATGTCATAAATGGGCACAAGTCCCAGCAGAGAACCTATCCCTTGGTTCTTGGAATCATCTATATGGTAGACTGTGAGTTACTGGAGAGCAGAAGGGGTCTATTCATTGCTGTACTCCCACTAACTTAGTGCAAAGCCTGACACTCGATTCATGCTCAATAAAAAGGTTTCCTGGAGTGAACTTACTTTGTTTCTTTTTCCAATACTATCAAATGGTAATATTTTAAATTTGTTACCTGCAGTAGATCCTTTATCATCACAACCTGATCTCTTTCAAGTCTCAGAGCCTCCCTTCTTGCTAGTTCATAGAGGTTTTTTTTTTTTGAGGGGGTGTAGAAATTGCTTGTCTTATCCATATGGTTTGAGATGTCCATTATCTCCTTACATCCCATTTCATGTTGGTGATTAGAAAAAGTCTACCCTAAACTGTGCCAACGTTTGGCCTTTTATCTGCATGCCTCAGAGACCAATAATAAATCAGTGACTCATGCTTTCCTTTTTGCAGAAACCATATTGTCTTTCCCCTAGAAAGTTATTTTTGTTTCAGTGTCTAATGATGCTGTGCTTTATTGGATACTGGACAAGCGGAAGAGAAGCTTGCTTTTCCAGGGCTCCCGGGTCCTCTCTTGACCCCTTCTAATGAACAGAATGACATTCACAATCTGCCAGGGTAACGGTGGTGGCTGTTTGTAATGCTAGATCAAGCATCTTGACCAACAGTTTTCCAATTTCATCCCTGAGTTCCCTCCAACCTTTGGGTGGCTTCCACCTGGTCCTACTGATTGAGCTACATTTATTTCATCAGTTTGACTTGAATGAGTTGGGGTGCTGCCCGTGGTTGCATTTAATATCATCTGCCTGTCTATTTCTGGAGAACCTGAAGAATACGGGAATTTCTCTGATATCCTTCCAGGTAAAGAATTCGTTCTTCATAACAGCCATCCCATGTCTATGGGACTGCAACATTTGCTTCTCTGCCATTCATCACAGAAAACTTCAGATTTGCTAAGAAATGACCAAGAGGGAAGAAATAGGAAATTCTACCTTTGTGTCCTTTTGTCATCTCTGATTCCACAAAAACTAGCAGTTGAAAATTATCCCAGAAAGAGGATTCTACTTACAGATTGAATTTTCTCTATCTTACCTTGTAACAAAACTGATTAGGGTCCCATAATATAGGAAGATTACATAAGTTAAAATCTAAAAAAAAACAAGAAACATAAGGATTAGGGCATAAAAGAAAACCTGGAAAGAAGCTAATGGAAAAATGCATGCCATAAGTAGCAAGCTACACCTGCCTCAGTGGGTAGGCTAAAATTTGCTTTTAGCATTTTTAAAATATTCTAAGCATCTGCCTTTTGCCTTTATTTTATTTTTTACTATTAACTCACTACACCAAGGCTTTCTCTTCTATTTCTACTCTCTGGTGTGATGCTTGAGGCCCTTTTGACTTCTTGGCATAAATCGTTCCATTTGTTTTCCTTTGCACATTTCTAGCTGTCATATTTGTTGTTTTCCAAGGAAGATATCTAAAAACATATCTAACACTCCTAATTAGGCTTTCTAGCTTTGTTGTTTCAAGGCCAAATAATTTCAGGGAGTCCATTTTTTTGTGGGCTTTTCTTCCGTGGCAATTCAAAATGCAGATACAAGTGCATGTGAATAAGAGAAGTATTTTAATTTTATAGATAACTCAGAGGTGGTAAATATAGATTTATCTTATATAGATTTTTAGCTGTTGTACTTAAACACTAATTTGTACAGAAATTGTTACTGTCATATAATAAAGGAATTAATTGTGGACTGAGTAGAAAAACAGAAACTGTAAAATAATTGCCATATTTTATATATTGAAGTTACATACAACTCGTGCATGCAAGCACACGTGCATTTACTCAGCAAACATACTTGCCTTTGGGTCACTATGATGCTGATGGAAAATCATAATTTAGGAAGTTTTGTTAATTGCAAAAGGAATTAGAATCTTTTCTGGTAGTTCATTCTAAGGGCTATTTGGGAGTTTAGATGATATTGACATTTTTCAATTAATTATTGTGAAATATAAGGAAAATATAAAATATGCATGAAACGCATTTATTTAATTTATTTTTATAAAAAGAATAGTCAGGTGATTCCCACACAGATTAAAACAAAGAACAGAAACCCAGAAATCCCCTATGTGCTCCTCCTTCCTGTTACTGACTTTTTAACTTTTCTCTTTAGTTTTGCTTTGTAGTTATGCATTCTCAAATAATTAGTTTACTTTGCCTTTTTGAAATTTATGTAAATGGAATCATGCAGTATGTATTTTTTGGTTTGGCTTTGTTGCTGTTGTTACTCAGACTTACCTTACGTCTGTAAGATTCATTCACGAGTTGCACAATCACAGGGTTATTCATTTTCTGCTTTATACTATTCCGTATGAGCAAATCACCATTTGATTATCCATTTTGCTGTTGAAGAACATTTGAGTTATTCTAATTCGGGGCTTTTACAAAATTTTGCTACGAACATTTTTGTGTACATGTCTTCATTTCTTGGTATGTCCCAGAGGTGCCATCTGGTATAATTTTCCTTTTTCTTGAAGATCATATTTAGGAATTTCTTAATGAATCAAAAGGTGGCCTACTCTATTCGACTTTGCTTCTTTGAAAATGTCTTTATTTTTTTCTGGGGATAGAATTATGTCAGGAATTTTCCTTTAGAACTTTAATGATTTTTGTTGTTTTTGTTGTCTTTTGGCATTGCGTATTAGAAAGTTAACTACTTAACTGTCATTCCTTTGGTGGCAAAATAACTTCTTTCTCTGGCTTCCTTTGAGATTTTCTAGCTTTCTTTAATTTTCTGCCATTTATCTATAATGTTATTAATATATATTTTGTTTGGTTTTTCTTGCTTAGACTCCATTGTGCTTCTTGAATCTGAAGATTGACATGTTTCATAAGTTTTAAAAATTCTCCATTTAATTATCGACCTTGTCGCCTTTCTTTTCTGGCACTCTAATTAAATGCATATTAAACCTTCTTACTGTTTCTTCTCTTACTCTAGTTTGTAAGTTTCATAACTTTGTCTTTCCTTGTCTCCTTGCGGATAATTTTTAGGGCCTATTTGAAATTCACTGATTCTCTCTTCAGCTATGTCTAATCTGCTGTTAACACTAGCCCTTGGGTTCTTACCTTATTATTGTCTTTCTGGTTTCATAGCATCAAATTGAATCTTTTTTACATATAGAAGGTCTCTAGGTTCTTGTTGACATTTTTAAGATCAGCTTTTATCTCCATGAACATTCTGAACATAGATTCACAGTCTGCCTCTGCTAACTCTAGTTTCTGGATTCCCACAAGTGCTATGCCTATTGTTTCTTAAGTCTGTGAGTACTGGCTCTCATATTGTCTAGAGAGGTACCTTACAATCCTTGATGGCTTACTGAATATTTTATTTAAAAATTTACCTTCAGGAATAATTTGAAACTAGAAGTGAAGCTCTCTTTCTTTACAGAGGATTTTATTTTCATTCTCTGGGCATCTACGGGGGGATTAGCAGTCCAGGACCAATGCTTAAAGATTCTCTGGATCTTCAGAGTGTAATCTTGACCTCTCTTTCCAGTGGAGACCTCTGGGTCCTAAACAAGAGAAAAGATTGCTTTAATGCTCTTGTTACGTTGACCACCTTTGAACTCTGTTTCCTGAAGCCCATGAAATGCCTGCTAGGAGGAAAAGTGATGGTGATACTCCAGGTCCCCACATGTGGAGGCCACACTCCCCCTTCCCTCACCTCTCCCCACTCTAGCTCTTGTCGCAGCTGCCCTTCTGAGTCTGAACATGCCCCTGGGGTGGAAGCATCTCTGGCTCACCTCTGAGCTCCACTCCTCTCCTGTACCTTCCAGAAGTTTACTTCTGCCTTGCGTAGGTCTGCTACGCTTTTTATTAGATGCAGTTTTTATGTTTTTTTCCAGCCTTTCTTGTTATTTTCCGTAGGAGCACTTCAAGTACATCTAGTCTTTTATTACCAGAATTGATATATGTCAGGCTTTGGCCTTTTAATAATCAGCTGCTGTTCAGTGCTGCCAGTGGGGATGAGCATTCGTTAATTTACTCACCCTTTCATTCCACCTGCAAATGTGTGCAGCCTCTTATGTGTTACTTGAGTAGGACATGCTCCCTATCATAAGTGAACTCAGGGGATAGTAAGAAACAAATTTTAAGCAAATAATTAAAATATAATACCTGTATTTATGTAATAGGGTAAAAAGCAGGTGTTTTGGAAATGTAGATCAAGTGAAAGAACAATGCTGCTGAAGAAGCTGGTCTAGAAAACTTAACTGAAACAGAGGTGACCTTTAACATAACAGTTACTGGTATTTTCTTTCCATTTTTAAAGCAATATAGGATCAAAATAGCATAGTGTCAGGCATAATGAGGAATATAAAAATTACTCGCACCCACCAGTCAAAGTTAAATCATTTAAAATTTTCTTGATAGATGAATATTAATACGTTACTCTATCTGTGTTGATATAGATTCGTGTATTTTGCTTCTATAGCTAGCATCTCCTTTCATTACCCATTCCTACCCCCTCTCATTATCTAAAAAACAGAGGCACTTGGGCTTATAAAATCTTCACTTAAAATTATTCATTTGTTTAACTATGACCACCATTATCTTACCAGACTTCATATTAGTTCTGAAGGATTTCAGATTATTCTCTTGCATTTTATATATACATAATAATATTAGTACATATCTAATTTTGTTTGCTGTCTAATATTCTAATATATTTTGTTTGCTTCATATCAGTTGCAATTACAATGCACTGATAAAATTTCCAGAAATATGTTCAGTAATAATAGTAAATAGAAGGCATTTTTATCTTCTTTGTGATTTCATTAAAGTTGCCTTAAGATATACATTCTGTATAAATCCTCTTGAGAAATGATCTAGGAATGAGTATTGAATTTTACCATATCCCTTTTTAATATCTGATAAGGTAGTTCTATCATTTTACTCCTGAACAAAGTTAGATGTATGTTCATTGATTTTCTACATTATTGATTAACCTCATTTAGTTGCAGTAAATTGCTTTAATGTATTAATGGATTTGTATACTTAGATTTTGGCCTCTGTATACATACAATTAATCTACTCTGTGTGTGTGTATGCATGCGAGTATGTGTGCATGTTATCTTGGTTGGATTGTATTTTGACTGTCAGCTTTCAACTGTCTTATTTGTTTTAGAATAATTATGAGAGCATGGAGATCATCAGCTTTTAGAAATGGTGAGAAAAGTCAATCATAAAACTCTTGTTCAGGGCTCCCCTGGTGGCACAGTGGTTGAGAGTCCGCCTGCCGATGCAGGGGACACGGGTTCGTGCCCCGGTCCGGGAAGATCCCACATGCCGCGGAGCGGCTGGGCCCGTGAGCCACGGCCGCTGAGCCTGCGCGTCCGGAGCCTGTGCTCCGCAACGGGAGAGGCCACAGCAGTGAGAGGCCCACGTACCGCAAAAAACAAAAAACAAAACAAAACAAAACTCTTGTTCAGAAATTTGGAGGGAGATAATTATTTTCCCATTTTTATTCAACTGTTAAGAATTTCATGCTCTGCTTGATCAATTTCAAGAACATTTTCTCAAATATTTAATACATTTTATTGAGATTTTCAAGTATATTAGTAGAATCTGTATCATTTTCATCTAATTTTTACCTTACATCCTTGCCTGAAGTCTTAACTTTTAAAATATTTTTTCTTAGTTTGCTTACCTTATCTTCTCTCCATAAGAATCACTTCTTGCATTTATTTTTTCAAGTCACATCTTTATTGTTTATTTAATTGTTATTCATTTACTCCTGCTTCTTTATGTTTTTGTTCTGTAAAAATGTTATTTTACATTGGAGGGCAGTTTTGGCTCAGCTCCTTAAATTTTGGTTTGGAGTATTCTCATTTAGATTATTTCCCAATTAATCTGTAATCACAGTGTTGATTTACTCTTCGAGCCAATGGTGATTTATAAAAGTAATTTTAACTTCCCAAGTGCTTAAGATGTGTTATGAAATTCTGGTTTGTTTTATTGTAGTCAGATAATCAAAATGAAAGCAGAGATCAGGAGTGATGAATTTTTACCTTTTAAACTCAAAAGTTGAAAGGACATCTTATCATCCAGAATCCACTTCTAGTTTGCATTTTCTTTCCCAAGCAGACAAACAGTCCTCAGGTTTGGCGGCGGGGGCGTGGAGAAGAGTGTTTGAAGAAGGGCCAAGTATTAAACATGAATAAGCAAACCCAGGGGCTTCAAGAAAAACCAGAACTTCCCTGTAAATAGAATATGTGGGTTCTTTCCCTTCTTGGCCCAAGTTCTAGGTGAGGCTCAGAGATTTGGGAAGGCTCCCTTCTCCCCCACCTCTCATGTCAATCTGGAAAGCAGAAATTAAAGAGAGATGGGAAGCGGGTATATCCGAGGCATGAGAGTGCCTGAGAATATACCCCCAGTTCTCCTGTAGGCTTCACAGTGGCTGGGGGGAAGAGCAACCGAAAGTGACTGAAAATGAACCGGGGGGCACAGGGGAGACTGGAGATAGGGTCAAGAAGCAAGGAGCATGACTCGTGATCTGACAGCCACAGCCCAAAGACAGGTTTTTAGACGTAAGCAGGAAAGAGCATCTGGAAAGAGCTAGAGGTGGTCAGGTGGTCAGCACAAGGCCAGCGGTGACCACACTGCAGAAACAGATGTCCCCTCCTTAGCTTCAGTCGGCAGATTTAGCCATTGAAAACATAAGATGCACAGTGAAATTTGAATTTCAGATAAAGGACATGTCATATTTCAGTATAAGTATATCCTAAATATTGCATGGCATAATACTTTTACTAAAAATTTTGGGTTTTAGGAATTTATACGAAGTTTGTATATAATTCAAATTTAATAGGTGGTTTTGTATTTTACCTGATAACCCTCCTTAGCGACATTTGTGAGTATCCCAACGACGTTAAACAAAAAGTAAGAGGAAGAAAACTCTCAGAGGAAAAATCTCGATTGCCCATGTTTTATGTCTGCATGGTCTGAGAAATCACTCAGTTTGTGCTTTGAGTTTTTTTGGAAGTGACCCGATTAAATAGTTTGCATTGGAAATAAACATAGCTCAAAATCGGAAATGATTTCAGTGAAAGAAAAGTGAAGTGTCATTTTTGCATATCCAAAGTGGTATCATTTTGGAATTCACAACAATTTTATTTGTTTTTAAGTTCATGTGACAGGTAAAAGTTGGCACTTCACAGTATGATGTTTACATCTTTACCCAAAAGACGAACACAAGCTAAATTAGGATCTCGCAGTGTTCATTCCAAATTCCTTGTCTTCTCCACCTCTGGTCCAGTAAGCTGGGACCATGGGGATGCGGCGGGGGAACGGTGTGATGTGACCATCTCTGTGGGAGAGAAGGGAAGTAAGGAGTCCCTGGGAACCAGGCAGAGAGCCTAAACTGTGTACTATAAATGTCTTCCATCTCTTGCTGTGACATCTTACTAATGGATTGCTGAGTTTTAAACCTGGTCCAGAAACTGAAATGGAACAAGGTAGATGGATTGCATCTTGCCTGTTTCTAGCTCACAGCAGCTGTCAGAAAGAAGTTCACAGCTTCTGTTTTATAAGGCTACTCTCTCCCCAGTACGTTTCATTATGCCCTTGTCACGGAGTAGCACATGTCACTATTATATGTCCTTTGGATCTTATCTTGGCATATGATTCCTCTGTTTCATTACCAGTTTTAGACAGCACCATAGTGCGGATTGAACCCTCGACACCCAGTCACAGAAATACCAATGCATTCATTTAGAGTATTGTCAGCGTCTTTGTGCCATTTCAATATCCAACTTGCCAGAGATGTAGTGAAATTCAATGAAATACATAGCTTTTTTCAGAACTACTGAGAACCAGGAATTTATATATAATAAGAAAAAGATTGTTTTCTACCAGTGAGGTAGCAACAGCAAGTGTTAGAAGGTTAGTCACTTTAACAGATTTTATTTTCCCATTATGAGAGTTATAGGATGCCTTCCACTTAAAGGGTTCAGTTGAAATCCAAGAGGAAAACCTCCAGGGGAGTGAAGTTCTTTATATGTCTCTTTAATTTAAAAAGACTGTGCTTTGGGATTGACGCACTCTTGATGGGTGGGGAGGTGAACTTCATGGAGCCAGCAATCTTCAGTGTACTGTAGAGTCTGATATTGGCTGTAGAGTTTTACAATGAAGTGATGGGGACCCACGGGCGTTAACTTTATTCAGGGCATTTATCATAATTATTTAGGACCAAAAATGTCATTCATCGGTGCCAGGCTACATGAAATCATAGAGAAGATATGCTGTCCCTCATCACTGTACCAATTTCATGGATTTGGGGAGGCCGGGAGAAGAAAGATAACTGTGGTTCATTTGCAGTTCCTGTGCCTCTGGGCACTGGACCTGTCAGCGCACAGGGCCTTCCTAGAGGTTCTGAGCAGAGGTCTGCTCAAGGGCTTGAGGATACGGGGTAAGAGTTGGGGTGAAGCCTTCACCCCAGTTACTGCCTGATTTCTGACCTGTTCTAAACAGTCCAAAATGGAGAATGTGTGATCTGGTCATTTAAGGATCCCATATGGCTACTTTCATGCTCTGCTCCCAGAGGTGAATAGACGTGACAGTGTTCCCATGGCTTCTAAAGCTGAAAATATTTACTCTCTGGCTGTCTACAGAACTCGTTTACAGAACTCACCCATCCCTGATTTAGAACCTCCAGAGGAGAGGACTTTGTCTTCCCCACACTCTGGGACCACAGTTTGACTAGGAAATTCTGGGATTAAATACGATTTCTCAGTGCATACCTCCCTCCACCTAGGGCCCTTGATGCCCAGCGAGACTTGTGTTCACGTTCTGCCTCTGCTTCTGCCCTGTGTGACTTTGACAAGTCTCATAATTTCTCTGAAATTCCATTATTTTATCTGTAAAATGGAGACATTCCCCATTTTGCAGAAGTGCTATGACCTTGAGTGAGAGAATGTCCAAAAGTGCACAGTATGCTGCCAGCCACGTGCTGGGCACCCTGTGCATATGCCATTTCTTGTTTCCTTGTTCTCTCCAGATTGAGGGCACATGTGAATGCACAGATTCTTCTGTGTGGACAAATGTCCATGTGTACAGTGGGAAAATTCTTTGTCGTTTTAGCACATTTCTGTATTTTATCACGAGTCTTTGGGAAAAGAATGCTTTTGTTCACTACATCCTAGGTTCTATTCAGAGGTTTTTACCAAGTGCTTCCTAGTTCATTTCACACTATTATTTAAGCCAGTTTTCTGTGGGATTGCCCATGGTTATGGTAATATCAACAGTTCCCAACAACCCTTTCATGGGATTTTTACAAAAATCAGGGAACGGTGTTTCAGAAATGGCCCTCCTGGGTAGCATTTCCCTGTGCAAAATCAATCTCTTACCTGTGCTCCAGGCCTCAGAGGCCAGACCTCTCAAGGACGCTAAAACTCCCAGAAATGTAGGCCGGCAGCCTTGCTGCTGAAGGTGCCCCTGTGAACAGCATTGCAATAAGCTGGAGACATAGATTGATTTTGTTAAATATTGTGCTCCTGCTGTAGAATCGCTCTCATAGCCCCCGTCCAAAGCAGCACACTTGCTCGGTGTCCGTTTTGTCCAATTTGAAAGACCTCATTTCCATCTATGTCTGTCCACCTATTTTGAAGAGAGGCAACTAAGCCACCTAGACTGAAGAAATATGTTTTGAGTTAATAAATGTTTTCTTCCAGACATTCATTTAAAGATTGTGCCATGAATATCCATCCCCGAGAGGTGGGATGCGACACAATGTCATTATCCTCAAATTACAGAAGAATGATGAGTGAGGTGATGGGGCAGCATGATGTAGTTGACAGTTCACAGTCAAGACTCAGCACTCAGAAGCAGCAAGTGACACCTGGACGCTTTTGCTGTGCCTGTGGGACCGGGTGTGCTGAGACCTTGGCAAATATCTGTCCCCTTTCATTCTCCTTCTGGCGTGCCTTTTGTGCA
The DNA here is from genome assembly GCF_000442215.2 of Lipotes vexillifer. NCBI lineage: Eukaryota > Metazoa > Chordata > Mammalia > Artiodactyla > Lipotidae > Lipotes > Lipotes vexillifer. Next base: position 572,867 of record NW_006783353.1, read on the forward strand.
CAGATGTCAGTCCACATTTCATCGTGTTTCCACATCACCTTTTCTGTTGGAATGGACCCCGTGTCCTCCCCCCCTCCCCCTCGTCCCCACCTCCTTCATCCTCCTACCTTCCCTGCTGTCTTGCCACCCCTTCCTCCTTTTCTCTTCTAATCCCACCATATTGTATTTTTGTAAGCTGCCTTAACTCCCTTTTGCAACAAGAAGGGTGACAATAGATATGTATCAGGTAGAATTGTAGAAACTCAGAGATGGGAGTAATGCAAGATCTCAGTCGAGTGAGCGAGGTTTACTCGTATCCATGTTGATTTGATTAAGCTTCCAAAACCAAGTGAATCTTTGTCCCCCATCACAAACACCTAGCAAATCGAAAAGTGTAATAGATTAAGGCTGTGGGGTTTTTTTTTTTCACATCACATCCACACCAAATCCTTGGACATATGTTTCATAGCTCGGAGCATTTTCCCCCCTGACGAAGACTCCAGCATTATTCATATCGAACCTGTATGCTCTTTATTGAGTTGCATGGACTAAAGTCATTCTTCACTTGTATTCACACACAAATAAAACTTGGATGATTGGCACTCACAGCACAAAAAGAAGGCAGATAATCAGCCTGGTTTATATGCTCTGGTGAAAACGCAACACTCGAGAGTTTTCTAGATTCAATGTGAATGTAATGCCGACCAAAACTTCTAGATCAGGATTTTTCAACATAAGGTCAAGACCCATCAGAGCAGTGCTTTGCAGTCATGGCTGCACAATGGGGTCACCTGGGAAGCTTTTAAAATAAATAGCATTGCCCTTACCCCACATCAAAGATTCTGATTTTTTGATCTGGAGTAAGGACCCTGCATTGCTATTTTTCAAAAAACTCTACAGATAATTCTAATATTAACTTGGGTTAAGAACCACCATACTAACTGGTCTTGAGTTATATAGTCAACTGTGAGTCACATCAGGGTTTTTTTTTCCCTTTTAATGAACAGTGAGAATAAAATGGAATAGAAAATATCAGTATGCATTTCATGTAGAAACGATGGATACTCTCTCAAGAAACTTTTGTTTCAGTTTCATGTATTTTAGAGTGGATGCTGTCACTATTGAAAAATAATTTCTTACTGTGGGTTGTAGTCAAAGACTGAAAAACACTGTTTTAGATAATCTTTAACAGAGAAGGTATGTTGATAGTTGCCTGGGGAAGATCAGAAAATCTCCATCTGTCCTAAGAGAGAAGCCTGATAGAACTATTTTTAAATGCGTGTAGGGCACGCAGAGGTATTGCCAAGTGTTCTCTGCGCTATCAAATGTTTCTTGCCTATTTATAGAAGCCCTTACACATTCTTTGAGACACTGAGCCTGACTTTACCCTCTCCTGCAGGTACCATCACTGCTTAAAAGTAGTAAGTTGCATTTCTTAAAAATGTCTTTTAGTTCAGCCTCCTCATTTCTGAATCCGCTCATTCTAACCCGTAGTTTGGGCGAATTTAAGGAAGATGTACATTTCAGAAGAAAATATGGGAGTGGTGTGTGCTAATGCCTCTGATGCCTCTAAGTTAGTGAAAGATGACGTTCCTTCTTGCTCCTTCTTGCTCTGTACTGTAACTGACTGTGTTTCCGTTCCCATTTCCACGTTAAAGTTCTTAAGAATAGTGGCGCTCTCATTTACCACTACAGCCCCAGAGCCTAGCACAGCTTTTGGCATATATTCAGGCTCTCAAAATGTTTCCTCAATAAATAAATAAAGACAACATCAGAAGCTATAATTTTTGTTTGTTTGTTTGTTTTGCGGTACATGGGCCTCTCACTGCTATGGCCTCTCCCGTTGCGGAGCACAGGCTCCAGACGCGCAGGCTCAGCGGCCACGGCTCACGGGCCCAGCCGCTCCGTGGCATGTGGGATCTTCCCGGACCGGGGCACAAACCCGTGTCCCCCGCATCGGCAGGCGGACTCCCAACCACTGCGCCACCAGGGAAGCCCTGTAATCATTTTTAAAATTCACTTTTGTATTCTAGATTGCAACCAAGCCTTCCTGCTATTCACAGTCTAAATTTAGTTTTGCACATTCGATCAACAAGTGTGAGCCTGGATGTGTTGTACCTCCATGCGGTTATATATCTAAGCTCCTGGCATCATAGTGCTTGTTATAAAAGTCCTCAATACCTAATTATGGAATGACTTAATTAGTACAAAGATGATTAATACACCCATTTCCTAAGGCATCTAGGCAATTTCTTGCATGTAAATAATGGTGATATGGGACAGATTATGTGAAAAGCCATATGGGAAGAGTATTTAGGAGATTTTGTTAAGCTGAAAAACATGATTGCAAGAAGTGAGGACTGGAAGTGGTCACTGACTCCTTGGAAAGAGCCTGCAGACCCGGTCTGGCCTGTGGAAATCAAAGATGGCTTAGCTAATCTTGACAATGAAAATACGTAACATCATAATCCAGGATGTATTTTTGGTGATAAATTAAGTATCACCAGTCACAAGTATTTAGAAAAAAATCTCAAAATGCTTTACAGAGAAGATATTACACTAGTAAGACTAGAAGTCGTATTTACAGGAACAAAGTAAGAATCTGAAACAGGGGCTTCCCTGGTGGCGCAGTGGTTGAGAGTCCGCCTGCCGATGCAGGGGACATGGGTTTGTGCCCCGGTCCGGGAAGATCCCACATGCCACGGAGCGGCTGGGCCCGTGAGCCGTGGCCGCTGAGCCTGCGCGTCCGGAGCCTGTGCTCCGCAACGGGAGAGGCCACAGCAGTGAGAGGCCCGCGTACCCGCCAAAAAAAAAAAAAAAAAAAAAAAAAAAGAATCTGAAACAGGATGTGAGTTGCTTTGACCTCTATTGTGGTATATTCTCTGCTGCCATGTTCAAGAACTCTTCATGAACTTTTACAGGCCCCTCTCCTCCACAAATATTTAAGCTCCAGTGCAGAGAGAGTAGAATATAATGGGTAAAGAGTTCACGCCCTGAATCCTAGCAGCCTCGGTTTGAAACCCAGCTCTGCCACTCAGTAGCTACATGATCTTATGTCATTAACTGAACCTCCCTGGGTTGCAGTTTCCACACATGTGCAATGGCACTGAAAAATAATAGATCTACCTCGTTGGGTTGTTATGAGATTTATGAATTCATCCACGCACAGTGCCTGACACACAGTAAGGACTCCATAAATGTTAGCTCTGGTCATGATTGTTACATACTTGGTGAAAAGGAGTGTTGTGGCTTCTGCAGTCATGTAGTGTGCTTGTCATTTGTCATTTCTCTTTACTGTATAATTCATTCTTCAGTTTTCCTCAGCTTTGCTCTGCAAGGGACCTGACTACTGGGAACCACATTTCCTGGGCTCCCTTGCCCACTGGCTTCAGAAGAGATTGAGGCTGGGAGGCCAGTGGTCTCTCGGCTTGGGTAGCGTCACCCGCCGAGGCTACCTCTTTTATGTTTCTCATCACTCTCTAAACAGAGCCTCCCCCTGGGCTCACAGGTCCTACTGGAAGACACTGTTCCAAGGCTTCCTCCCAGCCTTCTGCTTTAGGAGTGAGGCCAATACAGAAGAAAACAGAACAAGAGGAAAAAGACAGATTGTAGATTTAATCCTGGATCCAGCTGTGCCTGAAGGTTATATATGACTGGATCGTTAAATATATGCGCCTATAAAAATTCTCCTTTTTGCTTAAGTTACTTTGATTGCATTTCTTTCACTTGTCACTGTGTGTATCCTAACCCAATGTCTCCTAATTCCTGAGAACTGTTTGAGACGCTATCACAATATGGAGCAATTGGCATTCTCATCGAATACTTGTTTCTAGAATTCAGATAACTAGTGTTTACTGTCCTGCTAGGATTAAGAATATAAAGATGAGCAGGATGAACATGGTCCTTCTCTTTGATAGCACAGCAGTGACTAATTAAATGTTTTCAAAAATGTTAACTTTTACCATACTTATTCTAAAATGTTTTCTCTGGAGATCTGAACATCTTCTCTTAGTTGATGTCTATCTTAAAACTAAAGACAGGGCTTCCTTGGTGGCGCAGTGGTTGGGGGTCCGCCTGCCGATGCAGAGGACACGGGTTCGTGCCCCGGTCCGGGAAGATCCCACATGCCGCGGAGTGGCTGGGCCCGTGAGCCATGGCTGCTGGGCTTGTGCGTCCGGAGCCTGTGCTCCGTGGTGGGAGAGGCCACGGCAGTGAGAGGCCCGCATACCGCAAAAAAAAAAAAAAAAACAACAAGAAAAAAACTAAAGATAGCTCATCCATTTTAATACAAAGATAGAAACTAAAATACAAAGCAGGGACTTTGGGAGGAAAGTTTTCATTTATGTTGGTAAAGTGAATATCAAAATATTTTTAGTTGTTCTTTATGAAACCTTCCCAAGACAGGAGGATTTTTCAGTGCAGCGAGATCAACAGTGTCATGACTACAGGGTAATCACTCATTCTGTGATATGCTTTCTGGGCTCTTTGCTTCTCCATTTGTCTGTGATGATGCCATTTGTCTTCCTCTAATGGATGGGCTTCCTCTCCCTTTCAGTCACTAGCAGAAGGCACTGAAACTTGCCCAAGACATGTCCAAAGTTCATCTGCTTTGGGAATTTTTGAATCTTTCATGGTTGATGAAAGTAAATTTATAATCATGATGCAAGTATAAGTGTGGTGTGTGTGTGTGTGTGCACACGCACGCGCGTGGTTTGTCCTTAAACTGCAGTGGTCTTTTAATGTTATAATATATGGTCAGGCTGTAGTTGCTATGGAAACAGTAACCGAATTTCCTGACCTTTGAGGGTAGGGAGATGGCAGTGGTGGCAGCTGTGATCAGAGTTGAGAGATTGATGATAGAATTACAGTAAAGATTTAAGAATAAGGGCTTTTTCTACCTTAATGATCAGGTCGGGGCAATCTCCTCTTCGCCTGTGTCTACCAATATTACCCATCAGAGCCAGGCTGAAGGCTTACTAGTATTCCTTTATTAGTTTAAAATCAGTTTACTTTTGGATACTGGATGAGCCAGATTTTGGAGTTCTTGACTATAGTTGGTGTATCATTTTTTACATAGTATAGAATCATACTTTTTGGTATTGGAGCATATAATACCCAGGTTAGTGTCCACGCAAGACAGTATTGTTATTAAGACAACGAATGTGTGCTTTTGTTTGGAATGTGATACCTTGAGATTTTCTCCTTATTCTTTAAGTACATGATGATCACTCAAATGAGGCATGTAATACATTCTTTCTTCAGGAGGGATCATTTTCTAGGACTTCCTTGACTCGTGGGGAGTTTCTCCTTAGCTTCCTGTATAGCACTGATGGTTCTGCATTGTTAAAGTTTGGAAGATGCACCAAATGAGAAGTTCTTGTATCTGTGTTTGTTTTGTTCATACTAAACGTAAGGGGGATGTGAGAGAAGTACAGAATGTGGGGGGTGGTGTCCTCACCCTAACTGCTTAGTGAGGGTCTTTGTGCCCAATGGTGTTAAGTTCTGTGGATGTGGACATGGACAGGAAATGATTCCTGCCCTCAAGAAGCTGCTTGGCCTCACGAGGAGAAAATATGTGGGGCTGCTCACTTAGTAGGGGCAGCACAGGAGCAAAGGCAACAAATGCAGTCAAATGTGAAAAGAAGAAGGTAGTCCAACGTGATGGGCAGATAAAGAAGCTGGAGGGGAAGCAGGACTTGAGATGGGACCCAAAGGAAAGGCAGACCTAGAGAGAGGCGACTGTGTTCAGCGTTAGTAAACTTCACAACTTATAAATATGCTGCATTTATTCTTTCAAGTGTGTCAAACACATTAAAACAGAGACAAAGAGAAGGAAATTGTGTGAACAGAGATACAAATGGGGCATGATCTAGTGATTAAGGGGCGTTGAGCAGTTTGGTTATGCTAGGGAAGCAGAAGGTTCTAATGGGTATTCCCTAGGAGTGAAGATGCTCAGGGGATTGTGGGGCTGTGAAGGATGGGCTAGGATACCTGGGATTTCTTAGATCCCACATGACATTGAAGGAAGTAGGGCTTAAACTCTAATAATTTGAGGTCAAAGTAAAGACTCTAGAATGGTAATAAACAGGGTAAATTGTCACCCAGGGTAAATCAGAGAGAGAAGTAACCAGTCAGTAAATGCAAATTGAATTTGGTTGCAAATAAAACCTGTGTGAGACCAACCCCCACACACACAATTCTATGGAATTGTAGGTGCTGTTTAGTGGTGGTTAAAACGTGTTGACTCTTGTTTGACTCTTCCATAAGTTCTTTCCTCAGGTTTTCTTTTTTTTTAATCTCTGGGTTACTGTCAATTCTGGCCTTTTCAATATGGATATGAATTGAAAAAAGGATTTGGATTTAAAAGCCTAGTTTTTTGCCTATGAAATTGTATAAAGTATGTACAATATGTTGGGTATTTTTTTTTCTAATACAGAGCCTTGATTGAGTTATAGACAATTTTTTTTTTTCATCCTGAGAAATTGGCCCATCTTGATGTCATATGTTATACAGATGATGATATGATCATTTCAAAGCTTCTTAATACTCATCAATACAACTGTGAAGATGGACTTAGCGTTGTCAACCCTGAGGGGTTTTTGGTTGTTTTGAAAACACAACGGGTCATCTGTGTCTCAAAGTTAATACACACCTAATGTTCCTGATGTAGGGCAGTCACAGAGCGAGACCAAATACTTTGTGCACAAAGTGGTAGAATATTATACAGGTTTTGTTGGTGGGCATGTGTTTTTGAAATCAACTGCATTCTAAAATGGACAGTCTTACAGTTTGTCTTTCTTCCTTTTTTTTTTATTTTTCCCGAAAGGACCTTCTTAAGAAATGCTACTCTGCCAAGGCATCTTACCTCTTCCAACAGGATAAATTCTATGATGTCAGCTATGATACGGGAGACAAGTCTATCCAGTGTAGCAGAAGACCAGACGCATTCAAGTTCTGGATGACCTGGAAGGCCCTGGGCACATTAGGCCTTGAGGAAAAAGTTAACCGTGCTCTTGCTTTATCTAGGTACTTGCTCTGTGTGTGTGTGTCCATGGGTGTCTAATAGAAAGATGTTCTTCCATATATGTATTCCTTCTTTCATCTAATAACCATTTTCTCAGTACCTAGTATGTGTTAGGAATTGCCAACAAAGCAGTTCTACCCTCTGCCCTCCAGTATCCCAACCTAGTGAGAGATACATCCAAGTGACAAAGCAGATAAAATACAGGAGCACCGGGCCTCCCTGGTGGCGCAGTGGTTGAGAGTCCGCCTGCCAATGCAGGGGATGCGGGTTCGTGCCCCGGTCTGGGAGGATCCCACGTGCCGCGTAGCGGCTGGGCCCGTGAGCCGCGTAGCGGCTGGGCCTGTGAGCCGTGGCCGCTGAGCTTGCGCGTCCGGCAACGGGAAAGGCCACGACAGTGAGAGGCCCACATATCGCAAAAAAAAAAAAAAAAAAATACAGGAGCACCTAGTTTTTGGTAAAGGGAGGTACACGGTGCTCCAGAAGCACTTGGGAGGGTTCCCTAGTATGTTCTTGAGGGACGTTGTCAGAGGTTTCCTGGAGGAAGTGACATTCAACTAAGACCCAATGAAGAAAGGGGAGAAGATTGATTCAGGAGGAGGGAGCACCAGGCCCAAATCTCTGGGTGTGGGAGAGATCCTGGTGACTTCAAGGACCCGAAAAGATGGTCTGTGAGAATGTGGGGCTGGTGGAAAGACATACAGGTAAAGGTGATGTGGAAGCACCGTCATCGCTGCCTTCTTGTAACGTAAGGACAAAGCTTGTGAAACCACTTTCAGCGACACTAGGAAAGCTCTTGAGATACCGGTGCTGGGTGCTTGCCACCAGAGCAGAACTCTACTGGTAAGCTTGGACCAGTGTGTGTGGATGGCAGGCCATGGCCAAATGTAGTTTTGAATGTGATTTGTTGGGCCTGAGCTCCATTGGGTTAACCTGGACTGTGTTTTAAAAAATTAAACATTCCAAATATTTTAAAATAGGGAGACCATCAAAAATCTAGATTTGTGGTTTCTCTCAAAAGATCAGAGTGTTCTCAGTCCCACCTGATGACAAGGCACTGAACATGGTGAAGCCTGACTCTGGAGACCCACAGTGCCCCCCACGCCCCCTGGTTTTTGTTGAGCCTATTTTACTGTGGCACAGAATGCTAATAGCCGGGACTCAAAAGTTAGCTCCACCATTTACAAGCTTTGTGACTTGGACAAGTTGCTAAAACTTTCTTTACCTCCATTGCATCCCGGTAAGATGGAAGTAACAACAGCTTCGAACTCAAAACAACTGTTAGTAGAATTAAATGAATTGATATTTGTAAAACACCCAGGATGGTGCCTGGCATATGCCACGTGCTATATGAGTTTTATTAGTTATTATTTTCTTACTTGCTTGGCCACTAGAAGCATCAGGGTTTGTGATCTCTGGTTTGGATAATCTCCTTCTTTACTCCCTGTTCATATTTCAATTGCAAAAACCTGCAGCGTCTCCTTAAGAGATTTAAACAATTTGCTCTCTCTGTAGGGAAGTGGTATGGGTGCTCTATGCACCTCTCTGTGTGACAGTGATGCTCTGAGCATCACTGAGGACTGTCTAAAAACCCAGTATCTTAAAGCAGCAGTCGTTTATTCTAAGAGGTCTGCAAGTTGGCTGGAGTGGCTTCATCTCATCCTGCGGCGGCTGTGGGGGTAGGAGGAGGGTCTGGGTCTCCTGCCTGCATGTCTTGCATCTTCCTTGGACCAACAGGCCAGCCAGAGCCTGGTTTTGCAGTGGTGGTAACAGAAGCCCAAGAAGACAAGCATACTTTAAGCTCCTGATTGCATCGTGTCTATTAGCATTCCAGTGACCAAAGGAGATCAGATGGCCTAACTCAATGTGAGATGGCCAAACTCAATGCCAAGAGGCAGAAAGAACTGCAAGGTTACATGGTGAAGGGCTTAGATATAAGGACAGGGAAAAAGACGGCTTTGGCACTTTCAGAAGACTATTAGAAGTCAGCAATTCTGGTGATTTTGGTTTAAAAAGTAGTTTGAAAAATCTGTAACTACTGTGTCTGTTGGTAAGCAACAGAAACCTTCATTCAAGGCATTATAAACAAAGAAAGGTAATTTATTTGCTCATGTTACTGGTAAGCCAGTGTAGTGATGGCTATGGAATGGCTTATTCTAGGGGCTTAAACAAGATCACCAGGCCTTGATCTCTGTTCTTCAATCAGGTCTGCTCTCCTCCATGTTCAGTTTATTCCTCTGTAGGAAGGTAGCTCCCAGGAGGGTCAGATCTATAGCCTCCCAGGTTCAACTTCAAGGTCAAAAGGAAAGGGTGCTCCTTTCTCAACAATCCCAAGGAAGGTTTTAATTCCTTCTGAATGAGGCAGATGTCCATATCTGAATCAATCACTGTTGCCAGGGAAATGTGATTTTGAGTCACATGCTCTCCCTTGGCACTGGGAAGGCTGTCGACTCCACCTACGTATATAGAATATACTGACACTGTGTGAGGAGTGTACCTCCGTTAGAAGCAGGTATAAAGTACCTTCGTCAGAAGTGGGGAGATAACTACACAGTGGTGAAAACATGAAACTGTCTACCACAAATATCCATAGTTGCCCATTAAACTAAAAGTTCAGAAAGCTCTGTTCCCTTGTTTGTATTTTTCTCATACTATTTAAGTATGCTAGACTCTGCATTATTTTATCAAAGCTGCTAAGTAATTCGATGGCGGGTGTCTTGAAACAAGGCTAGATGGAAATATTTGGTGATCGTATTTATTACAAAGTTAACATTCATCTCAGGGTGGAATTTAATTTATAGTCTAAGGTTACTTCCTAATTTTGCAGAGAAATATCACAGGAGGATAAGTGTAAACATTTCAATTCAGTTCAACAGCACATTGTTTGTAAATGTTTGTCAAGTTGAATTGAATTGAATTAACATTTCAGCGAGCATCACTGCAGACTCTGTGACCTATATTTAAAATAATCCCTTTTCTGTCATGCCATTAGTCATAATGGTTTTCTTGCCTTAACTTTCCACATTCTTGATATCCGACAGTCCATTCCTGGGGTGGGCAAAAGCCATCATCTTCCCCCATCCCCAGTGACAGGTGCCAAGGAAGAGTCCTTTTAAGGCATGTCACTTGGAATGAATGTGAAATTATAAACTTGGAGAACGTTTCTCTGGGATTAAGAATTATTTCACATTAGCAACACAAGTGCTTTATTTTCATGATTTTATGTCTTTTCAAATTGAATGTGGTTCTGCTTTTTAGGAAAGAGGAAACATTTTCTGAATTCTGAGGTCTATTCTATTAGTTGGAGCCTATGTGCAGTTGTGCACTGGTAAACTGTTTCTCAGGAGGGGAAAAAGGCCCCAGTTTGTAATGTCTGCCAATTTCCGTGGTGTAAATATTCCCACTGTGGAAAATTGCAAGCTACCAACAGTCGCAGCTGGTAAATTTCTGATTATTTAACAATTGGCTCTCACTAGCCAGTACAAACTAACTCTATACTACCATTGATTATATGAGCCAGCATAATCGGTTCAAACCACTGGCTGGTGGGAGTTAAAATACCATTTCTCATCAAGCCTACTGACCTGCAGCCACTTGTTTTAGAGTTTACCTAATAAAAATGATTCTCATCCACTGTCAAAAGACTGTATTTGGCTTAATTTCTAGGTCAGACCAACACTGTTTTGTTTCCAAGAAGTATGATTTTCTCCAGTAGACAACAACTCTAGCAAAGTAAAGCTGCAGGTGACACTTGTGTTACTATTTGTGGTACACATCTGTCATCAGCAGCCTAAGGGAGATGAGATGCCCATTCCCACAGGCCCTACCTAGGTCAGGTCTCTTAAACACAGAGAAGGCTGTGCAAGTCTTTTCCCCAGGCATATTGCAGTAAGGATTGCACTGATTCCATAGAAACAACATTTCCGTGTTCCTGAATCTGAATGGAACTTAGTTTTAAAATTTGTATATTGACCTTAAGATTTAATGGCCAGATTTTGATGGACCAATGGACAGCCATCACCCTGATCAGATGTTCCCTATTCCCTTGGGAAAGCAAGAGCAGACCTTTTCAAGAGGACAATGATTCCTATTTTATGAGAAATATGTCAGAAATCCAGCAAGAAGGAACTAATTAGTTCCTAGAAGATCTCTGAGGCTTTCCCTAATTTCCATTTGACCCTTGTCATTCCAATGGATGAGATAACATTTCTCTCAAGAAATATTAATGACAAAAAACTTGCTTTCTCCTTTGGTTGTTGGAAAACCAGTGACATTGGGAACCTAAAGCAGCATGTGATTATTAAGCATAATTGAAACCCAGAAGGCTGAGGTTTATTAAAACCACCATTTCGGGCACAAGGTGATTGTGATCTCTGATATCTAGTTAGAAAAGTTGAAAATGTGTCATAATACCCAGGGCTACTGGTTGCTGAGGGCACCTTGTAGGCCTTTGTTACAACACTTGAGTTAAATGGATATTCACTAAGGGGTAATTTTTAAAGCAAATCTAGAAGAGTCATGTGCATAAGTCTTTTCAAGAACAACAAACAGGTCAGGAACTCCCATTCTGCTATGTTGCTAGGTCTCCAGTGTATCATTTATCTATTCCTCTGACACACAATCTCTGTAATCTCTCAGATGGAATTCATTTCACTGACTTGCATGAACACTGAGGGATTTATTGGTACCAGTATGGAAAAGGTAAGCAGTAACACAAGGCAGTTTTGTGCTAGTGTATTTCTCTAGGTGAGGAGAGGGAGAGAGTCTAGAAGACTATAGAAGGGCCAACGTTTTCATTTTTTTCTTTATATTTGTAATTTTAAAAACATCACAATGCTGTAAAATGTAGCATGTAGGTGTCTGTGATGAATCACACATGCCATGCAATATGTTCTCATATATGCAGAGCATACAGAAAGCATATGGAAAAAATCCCAGGAGTTCTGGGAGTTTCCATTGCATCAGAAGAAATTTCAAATGAGATGAGGCTGGGAGAGGCACTTGGTCCAGAGCGCTCCAGGGAGACTCCAAGTGGCTGGTGAATTAAGAAAGGGACTGGAAAGGCTATTTCTGGAAAGGAATGTGTGTCCGCAAAAGGGCAAGTGAAATGCACAACTGTTAAATGGACTCATGGAACTAAGGAGGGAAATGTTTCAGAGCAAGATTTCATTAATGTACATTTCAAAACTAAGCCAGGATCTTAATAAAATGAGTTTTTCACCCAGTAAGATTGGTGAAAACTTACTAATGTGTATTTTTTTCTCTCTCCTCTCTTTTTGCTAAGCTTAGTGGGAAGGACTGTGAATTTTATGGCGCTATTGTTGCTTTTTGAACCCATTTACCTGGATGCCTTTTGGTAGAAGTGTTTTATGTTTCCTGAGTTTTATCAAAAACCTCAATGTATATCTTTTTTTTTTCTGGCTTGTATCAGATAAGAATAGAGTTGTGTGGTTTTTTTTTTTAATGTATTTTATCTTTAGGCTGTTTCCATATACTGAAAAGTTGCGAGGAATAAATCATCCTGTGACTGTGGGCAGAAGTGACTTAAACCTTATTTGGATCCCCTCCCCCAAAACTCATTTCATTTAAGCATTTATTTAATTTAATTAATTTATTTTTATTTTTGGCTTTGTTGGGTCTTAGTTGCAGTGTGCGGGATCTTTGTTGTGGCGCATGAGCTTCTCTCTAGTTGTGGCACGGGCTCAGAAATTGCAGCGTGCAGGCTTAGTTGCCCTGCAGCATGTGGGATCTTAATTCCCCGACTAGGGATAGAACCTGAGTCCCCTGCACTGGAAGGCAGATTCTTAACCACTGGACCACCAGGGAAGTCCCTAAGCATTTATTTAAGAAGAGGGTAGGTACCCTATAGAAGAGGCACTTTATGCTAGCATTTCTGAACCTATGCTCCATGGGATAATAGACTTCCAGAAGATCTTAATAGATGTTCTTCCAAAAAATGTTTCCACGGTCAAATATGTTTTGACAATGCTAACCAATACATTGGTCCTCTCTTGGAGGTTCAGAGTGTTCATTAGTACATCAAAGGCTCTGAGGGGCTTGTAATATAGGAACATTTTAAACTTTAGCCAGTAGGCAGACACTGTTGACTGTTCATCCAGAAACCATTCTTCCTTGTTCCTTGCCAACAGAACCTCAATTTTATGTAGATAGCAATATTCCAGCTGGGAACATTGACCTAAGCCTATCCCCTTTGCCAGTCATTAGCTTAGGGATGGATATGTGACTTAGGTTCAGTCAATAAGATACAGGAAGAATTCTATGAAGGCTTCTGAGGAAAATATTCTTACCTAAATAGAAATTAAGAGAAAATGCATTTTGCTCCAGCCTCCTCTCTTTCTTCCTGGGACACTGTCACATATGGATGTGATGTGTGGAGCTGTGGCTGCCGTCTTGTGAACACAAGTGAATTCACTAACACTCTGAACATGGCAGGCTGAAATAATAGAAAATGCCTGTTTCTTGGTGACATTACTGAACTTTCCAACCAGCTCAATAAATGTTCTCATGAATTAAGCCAAGTACACTTCTAATTTTAAGCAAAAGCAATCTAATGGATATGCCTGGCATTGCTCAAATTTATTTGAATGGAACACTTTCATGTGGGAAACCTATTAACATGGTATACCAAGGAACATAGTTTGGGAACTCTGGTGTAAACCTTTTATTATTGTTATAGCTCTTTATCCCAATCACCTCCACCCTCAGTTCAGTTGGAGTGTTTTTTACACTGGGCTTTACAGGTTCTGAGAGTGACTGCATGGGGGTATTGATCAGGCACAAAGCCCAGATCCATGTGGTTAGCAAAAAGCAGAGTTTTAACTGAAATGATTCAGCTCTGCCTTAGGATGCCTTTCTCCCAGGAGCAATGTTAGCCAGTTTGACAGATTTTTTTTTTTTTTTTTTTTTTTTTTTGGGGTACGCCGGCCTCTCACTGTTGTGGCCTCTCCCATTGCAGAGCACAAGCTCCGGATGCGCAGGCTCAGCAGCCATGGCTCACGGGCCCAGCCGCTCCGCGGCATGTGGGATATTCCCGGACCGGGGCACGAACCTGTGTCCTCTGCATCGGCAGGCGGACTCTCAACCACTGCGCCACCAGGGAAGCCCTTGACAGATATTTTAAACTGAGACTATGGGCAGTGTGTCGAAGTTTCATCTTAACAGTCTTAATCTGTTGGGGAAGGATTTTACAAGTCTTGTTCCACATCGCCATTACGTGCATGAGGAAACTGAGGAGGGCTCAGGGAGTCTGAGGAGTTTGCCTAGAATCACAAAGTTGATCAACTGCACAACTAGAATCTTCTAGAGTCGTTCCCTGGATTTCATAATCTGGGGTATCCAGGATTAGTGCAGGCCCCCTCAGAATGGAATCATGGCACTGAGCTAGCAGATTGTCGTTATATTTGTGTCTGAAAAGGTAAGAAAAAATAGGGTTCATGAAGCTTTCCTTGTATAGATAAAGATTGTATATGTCTACTTTGTTTTGTCATTTGTATTTTTTTCTTTTATTAATTTCCTTTTCAAAAATTATGAGTCACCACACCTATGAAGCTTTGCAGAGATATAAAAAGAGAGTAAATAGTCTCTACCTCCCCACTGCATCCTGTTTCTTGCTTCCTCAGGTAGACATCAAGGATGTCTTTAGGATGTGGTCTTCCATACTTCATTCCATGATCATATATACATGTGGAGAGGGCTCACTTATGCTTTTTCTTCTTTTTACATTTTCTTAAAAAGCAGAATCATATTATCTACATTTCTCAGTCCCTTGCTTTCATCTCTTACTAATACATCATGAGCATCTCTGTGGTTTAATTGAAGTGGATATAATCCATCCTCTAATAGCTGCATCGTAGTACATGTGTTGCTGTAGTACATTTTATTTTACCCTTTGCCAATTTCTGGATATTAATCTTGTTTCTAATTATTCCGTATGGAATACACACACATACACATGCACATGTAGATTTAGACGCAGCAATATTTGTGTATGCATCTCTCTCTCTCTCTCTCTCTCTCTATCTATCTATCTCTATCTCTCTCTCTATCTCTCTATCTATCTGTCTTAGTGTTGATGAGGTTTTCCTGGTAGCCCAGCATCTCATAAGTGGTTTGCTGGATCAGAAGCTACGAGTATTATTAATTTTGAAAGGTTTATAGCAGCTTTCTATCACATTCACTAGCACTGGATGTTGTCCCTCTTTAAATTTGTTTCCAGTGTCCTGTGGGCAGCAGGTTTAGTATTGTTATTCTGATTTGCACTTCTTTGTTTACCAGTGATCTTGAGCATCTTTTCTAATGTTTATTGACCATTGGAATTGCTTTTATCGAAAGTTAGGCAGTGTGCTAACGATGTAAAAACTTTACAGCTACATGACATCTCCTGAAAAAACGTTCAGGGAAAGGAGTATGTAGAAAGAACATCAAATACTTTGTGAATCTGTGTGTGTGTGTGCGCGCGCGCGCGCGCGTGCGCACGCACGCACATGTGTGGTGTCACAACATTATTGCTCAAAATAAAAGATTCATATTATCCAGTTAATACCGATAGGATTTTTTAAGATATTTAATAATTTAAAGATGATATAATCTGTATGCTAAGCACCAGTACTTAACCTTATGCAAAAAGCTAAAAAAATTGTTTGGGAAAAAAGAACTTCATCCCATTAACTGGTGTATTTCATATCCACATTCTAGAATGTCCTTTAGTAAATAAACATAGTAATAATAATCCCCCATTTCCACAGTTTATATTCTATACAATTTTTTACATATGATTTTATTTAATTTTTTTACAACATCCTTTTGAGATTGGAAAATCAGAATGTGTTATTCCAGTTTTACAGGTAAGGGAATTGAGGTCCAAAGAGGAGCATTTCTTTGTTGTCCTTAAGTATTAATTGAATATATGTAATTTAGTTACACAATCAATTCAATATGATGGTACCATAATTCCATATGACCGGACAGGATTTTTAAAGCCAGTGCTTGCTTGCTTGCCTGCTTTCTTCCTTCCTTCCTTTCCTTTTGGCTATAACATATAAAATTACAAAATACCCTGGAAAGTACATTTTTGTCAGCACCTCCGATCATTTCCTTACATTTGACCCCCAAGTTTGAAATACTGGGTCAAGTGTTATGAACTTTTCAAAGCTCATGAACAAATCACTAGTTTTCAAGGCCAATTGTTCAGAAGGTTTATCTTTTTATTTAGACAATAACCAAGCCCAGTGGGGCAGAGTCAGTGTTCATTGACTCTACATTCTCAATGTCATTTTAGTCTTTTCTCCATCACATTCCATATCTCATGTAGCTGTGCCCTTTGCTTATGGCATGATAATTCTTTTTTCCCTGACATTCAAGATAACTTCATAGACATTCTATCAATGGCTACAACCCACTTACTTTTAGCATGATACCAGTGATCAGTCTTTCTTCCCTCTGGCCTGGCCTTGGGAAGGATGGTGTTGCACTTCCTTGATCTTAAAAGAACACACAAGCAAGACTAAACACCAAAAACTTTTACCACCAAGCCAGCTAGATAATTTAAGTACCTATGCTAAATCCCCATCTAGAATATGAATGAGATATATATCTAATCTACTTTGTGTGGCTTTCACACTTGGGTTGAAGTCTGATGCTAACATGTAAGATAGACATCATCTCATCAAAGAGATGTACCTTTTTACTCAGGCCCCAGTGGATTGCAGTAGGCTCAGGTGTATCTGTCTACATACAAACCTGTGCCTGTACATGTACCCTTACTTATTTCTAAGCCTTGTCTCTGCATCAGAAATTATAGTTTTATTGTATGTCAGCCATGTTCATGGGATTTTTAGATTGAAGATTATAAATATTATTGTGAATTTTTTTTAGGTACCTAGTAGAAGAAATCAAGAAAAGAGAAGGATTCAAATTACTGATGGAAGTAAGTGATTACAGAATTGTGCTTGTGATTTTGTCAGTCAACAGTGATGAAGGTGGTAATTTTCTAATCTATTATATTTCATTGGTTTTTGTGTTGCAGACTTACAAACAAGCCATTAGCTTAATTCATAGAGTCCATTATGTTAATTTACTCTGTTAGTGAGTATTTTTCCTTTGTTGGATTCAGAGAACACACTTGCCTTTAAGTATTGAAAATTACAGTGCTCAGTAATAATTACCAAGGATAATACTGAATAAATTATGACCTGTCTCTTGACATATAAATTGCATAATGATTGTACTGCAAATATTCAACTGTGCTATAGTGGTGCTTCTGTGAAAAATCAATTAAGTGAATGTACAATAATGCATATAGTTTTCTCTTTTTATAAAATAATGAGAGCATATTAGCTTTGGCGCAATGGGAAAATAAGTCATTTTGTTGTTGGATTGTTTGCTATATATAAGAAATATGGTGGTTACAAAGATAGAGATTATTGGGGTTTTTTCTAAAATATATGTTTAGAAAATATGAAGAATATTATTTAATTCTGATTTTTAAGAAATATAAAGTGTGAAGTTTGCTTAGCTCTTCTTATAGCATATAATTTATAGCAATTTTTAACATAATAAAAATCACTTAGAGACTGCAGCCTAGGAATGTATCCTGTATATAAGCAATCTGGCTAGTTTTTGGTGTTCATTTATTTGGCAAGATTTACTGAGCAATTACTACGTGCTGGAGATATAAGACAGGGAAGTTCCCCACTCTCGTGATGCTTACATCCAAAAGGAAAGTGACAGGCAATAAACAAGCAAATTATTACATGGGAAACATCAAGCTGGGGGAAGTCTTAAGAAAACAATAAAACAGATTCATGAAAGATAATAAGTAATTACAAATAACTCATTAGACAGTTCCAGATGTGGGAAGTACTATAATAGAAATAAATAGGGTAAAATGCTGAAATGGGGGGTGTGGGTGGTGGTGGCCTTTTTGGTTGGGATGCAGGTAGGGCCCTCTGGGGTTGTCTCTGTGCTGAGACCTGCTGAATCATGGTAAGAAGCATGCCGCACAGATGCCTGAGGGAAAGGCATTCTAGATAGAATCAACAAACAACTGCCAAGGCTTGAAGCTGAAAAGAGTTCTGTGTGCGGGCTTCCCTGGTGACGCAGTGGTAGAGAGTCCACCTGCCGATGCAGGGGACACGGGTTCGTGCCCCGGTCCGGGAAGATCCCACATGCCGTGGAGCGGCTGGGCCCGTGAGCCATGGCCGCTGAGCCTGCACGTCCAGAGCCTGTGCTCCGCGACGGGAGAGGCCACAACAGTGAGAGGAAGAGTTCTGCGTGTTTGAGGAGCCAAAAGAAGGTGCATTAAGCAAGGGGGAGAGATAGTCGGTGATAGTGTGGAGAGGCTGGCAGAGACCAGATCTGCTGGAGCCAGGTGGGTCATGGTAAAGACCTTTGGCTTTTATTCCAAGTGTAATCTTCGGAGAAGTTTTCAGAGAGGAGTCTGACTTCCATTTTGAAAGATGGTGCTGGATGTCATGAGAAGAGAGGGAGGGGGTGGTGGTGAGGGGAGGACAAGAAAAGAATAAGCGAGACAAGGTGGGAGTCTGTTGCAGTAACTTGGGTGAGATGTGATGGTGGTCCTCAGATGACTTTGGGAAACACTGCTCCGGAGACTCCTGGCCATGGATTCTCCCACTGTCTGCAAAGGGGGCATCTGATCAGAAGGTTCTAAGAATCCGGACTCCCTGAAAACTAGGGATATAAAGGAACTTGCACAAAGAGCAGAAGAGTCCATATTTAAATGACTCTCTGGTAGCACCACTAAAAAGCAAGAAGACCAGTTTAGAATGTGGAACATTCCACAGTACAGCTGACCTGGTTTCTTCAACAGGTCAGTGGCATGAGGAAAAATAAAGGAGAATGTGATGATGATCACTTCCGGGGTTAAAGAAACCTAAGAGGCAGAACAACCAAAGGCAACATATGCACCTGTTGGAACCCTAGTTTGAGGGAGCCAGTTGTAAAAAGTAAATTTTGAAACAGTTGGGGAATTTCTAATATGAACTGGTAGGAGTTATCACTGATTTTGTTAGACATGACAATGGCATTATAACTACAGAAGAGAATGTCTGTATTTTCTAGAGATGCATACTTACCATGTAAGGATGAAACAAGAGCTATCTGACTGGATTGAATTTGAGTTTGAATCACCTTTTTTATTTTCTTGAGGTTGAATTACCTCTTTATTTTCTCAAGTTTGAATTGCCTTTTTTATTTCTCTAGCTGTGGGAGGTATAGGTCTTAAGAAAAGTGCTGTACACCTCAGAACTGCACAGTCTTTTGATAGAGCTGAGAGAAAAAGTGATGAGAAAAATGAACTGATTTAAAAGTTCTTTATATACCTTCCTAAAGGCTTAAAAATTGAGGGA
The DNA here is from genome assembly GCF_000442215.2 of Lipotes vexillifer. Lineage (NCBI taxonomy): Eukaryota > Metazoa > Chordata > Mammalia > Artiodactyla > Lipotidae > Lipotes > Lipotes vexillifer. The sequence continues at coordinate 592,253 of NW_006783353.1, forward strand.
GGAACCTCTTGCCACCATCTTTAGGGAATTGCAAACATTCACATCCTTGTAACGAAAGTTAAGGTAGATTTTAAGTATTAGGCAGCCTTCTGCCCTGGATATTTTATCTGTGGGAGCCAGATGGCCCCAAAGCAGGGAAGGTGGCTCCTTCAATGGTCCTCCGGAATTCCTACTTATAAGGGATTTTGTATGTGATCTGCATTTGCCTCTTTTCTCTGTATCCATTTAGAGAAATAAAGTAAGTTTAGACCTTGAATTTCACATATAAGTGTCAAATTGATTAGCTTCTTTTTGTTAACAAATGCCTTCCTTGCACTGATTAAATATAACCCTAATGCGTACTTAAGAGAAGAGATACACAGGTTTGATGAGAGTCCAGGTCTGTAAAACTGCAAGGTTTTCAATTTAGGAAAAAACAAAGTCTATAATGATAGATACGTATATTTCACTGTGAAGCAGATGGCAGTGAGAGTGTTAAGTGGAACATTAGAACCAGTAAATGAACACAACCACACAGAGTATCTAGTACTTGAATATCTTTCCCTGAAAAGAACAAAAGTAATGCATATCTTCTTGAAGATGATTGAAACTTATCATTTCAAAGGAATTCTGCATTATTCATAGGCCCCTGAAAATCCTATCTTTATTTTTCCATGTTGGATCTAAGATCTAATATGTTTTCTTAGCGGTATATACTATCATTCACATGTTTATTTTGATCTCTTGGGAGAGTCCTAATTATTCAACTTTTTGTTTTTCTCTTCCTGAGTTCTGCCTTAGAAAGAGTTGTTTAGGTTTCATAGACTTCCTGAGTTACAAAGGATCTTCAAGGACATCTAGTCAACTTCCTGCTCAGTGCAGGAAACCTCTCTTGATAGTTCTTGTTAACAGGAAGTCAACTTCTGCCAGGACACTTCCTGTGTAAGAGAATTCACAGTTTATTCCTCTTCCAGGGAGCTCTGAATATTCATATTCTAATACTTACTGAATCCTACTGTTAGGATTTGATATGTACCAAGCACATTGCAACTTACAGTTTTTTAAATATAGTTTTTATATAGTTTTATTAGATCATAACAACCTTCTATGTGCTAAATTCAGTGCACATCCTTTAATCTTCTTGGACTTCTGCAGCATTTTGCACCATTATCCACTTCTTTCCTGTCTTGGTTCCTTTAACTTTCTCTCCCAGTTTTTCTCCTTTCCATTTGACTTTCTCTTCTAAGTCTGTGTGTGAAGATCTCTTCATCTGGGGACTGCTTAAATGCTCTCCATTCTTTTGTCTTGGCCCTTTCCTGTGTCCATTTCCCTGAAATGTTTTATCCATGTCTAGAGCTTTGTCATCAATAGTCTCAATAACGTCTCCATCCCTGACTTGTCTCCTCAGCTTCAGTCCTTTGTATATAGGTATGTCCTGGAGTCTTCCAGACTCCCACAGTCACCTTAAATTCATCATTTCTAAAGCTGAAGTGTAGCCATTTTCTTTACCAAAATTTTGATAAATTCATTTTCCAGATGAGTTTTTGGAACTCTTTTCCATTAGAACTATGATCCATCTTCTTTTTCATTAGAACTATGATTTATCTAAACCAAAGTCTCTATGTTGTCTTCACCTATGTCCCTTCTCTACTCCTAAAGCCACCACCTTAGTTCAGGCTCCCCTTACCACTCAGGTTGGTGCTGTCTCCCAACACATCCGCTGCTTCCAGTCTTAGACCCCTTTATCCCATCTCCACACTGCAGCCACCCTGTGGGCTTTCTAATAAAATGAAATCTGTCCCCTAGACCGAAACTCTCCAGTTGCCTCAGGAATCAAGCCCAGACTCCTCAGCATGGCCAGTGAGGAAGCCCTTTGTGAAAGGATGCCCATCTCTGTTTCCAGCATAACCCCTCTTCAGCACACCCTGCCATCTAGTCATTCCAGGTACTTGCCATCACCCTGAATACACCAGCTTCTACCTGCGTACTATTCACTTTGCCAGGAATATTTCTTGGATTATGAGAAATTTCTTCTTTTAAAATACCCATACCATTGCAGCTTGATTGCCTGTACCTAGCTTTACTACTGTTCTCTGAGTTCCTGGAGATAAGCATAAAATGTAAGTCATGTTTCTCATCCCAATGCCTGGTCCAATATCTAGAACATATAAAAATTTTGAGTTATATTCTGTGTTTAAATCGTATGAAATTGAACATTTCAGTTGCCCTTCTTTGGACATGCTATAACTTTTTTATGTTCCCCTTCTAATACGTAGGCAGAAATTAACACAGTGATGTGTCTCACCCAGTGAAGATTTTCAAGTGGGACTGTTTATCCACTTGAAAAGCACATCTTTCTACCAATATAGTTCCAAATAATAGTCACTACACTAGTAGAGTGCCTTCTGTGCGCCAGATGTGGTGGTAAATGTTGGAAATAATCTCTTTACTCATCAAACCAACTCTGTGGGGTAGACAGTATAATCTCCATTTTATAGGTTAGGAAGCTGAAGCTTAGAGAGTTTGACACTTGTCCAAGCAAAGACGTGGTGAAGTTGGGATTCAAACTGCGTCCATGTGACTCCAAAACCCAGGCTTTTTGTGCTACTAAGTGCTGCCTTTGGAATTTTTCAGTAGTCTAATCAGTTACTTAAAACTTGTGAGCTTGAAGTCAGGTAAAATCCATCATGACCCCCTTCTCCATTCTATATTTGCGTGATTGATCATTTCAGTCTATGTGCTAGATTCTACATTTATACTTATTAAAAAGCATACTGCTAGTTTTTATTATTATTATTATTATTATTATTAATCATCATCATCATTGTGATCTAATGATATTTCAGCAACAGAGATGAATTTCTTTTGGCAAAGCTCAGTTTTAGAGAATACAAACTACTATATCTTGGTGACCACTGACTTTTTTTCCCCCAAGGGTCTCATATTATTTGCTCAATAATCCTTGCTGGAATTGACATCAGAGCACTGGCTTTATTTCTTGGAATATATCTCCTTTCTTTCTCTTTGAAAATCAGGATAGAATGAACCCATCTTTTCTTTAGTGACACTTCTCTACTTCTCCATGAATTTTTAAAGATGATGACAATGCTTTTACTGCTACAGGTTTTTTTGTACCCTTCTCTATCATCCATCTGGTCTAGACACTTGGATTCCCTTTTGTGCCTTCTCAATGTTGTGGTGTTAGACAATATGGACTAAATGTGGTCCTAAGATGCCCAAGAGGTCAGACTTTTATATATGTAGGGAATTAAGTGGCATGTGAACGGTTCTACTCTGAAAATACACTTTACTGCTTTGAAGCTACTTGAAGAAAGTCTATATAAAATAAAAGCTACAGAGGCAAAGAGACAGGAAAACTCAAATCTGTTCCTTGTGGATATTCAAGGGATGTTTTTTCCAAGTTTTAATCATTTGGGGAATGCCTATAGTAAAGGTATTCCACCAAATGGAGCATCAAATTTCCTCCAATGAAATGAAATGTCGAAAAGGCTTCACCAGTTTTCAAATATCATAGCACTGGAGCCACACCATTCTAAAAGAGACTGGGCAAAGATATCACAGATTTGTCACTTCCAAAATATCTAAACCGGGCTTCCCTGGTGGCGCAGTGGTTGAGAGTCCACCTGCCGATGCAGGGGACACGGGTTCGTGCCCCGGTCTGGGAAGATCCCACATGCCGTGGAGCAGCTAGGCCCGTGAGCCATGGCCGCTGAGCCTGCGCGTCCGGAGCCTGTGCTCCGCAATGGGAGAGGCCACAACAGTGAGAGGCCCGCGTACCGCAAAAAAGAAAAAAAAAAAATCTAAACTGAAACTTATCGAAGGAAGAAAATATAAAAGGTGGTTCAAAAGGACTAGGTCCTAACTTATAATATATAGAGCAGATCTGGTAGCAGATAGAAACTATTACAAAATGATTCATAATGTTGCCATGCAAATGAAAAAGAATGGCTTATTTAATGATGTATTAGGGTCCAATAAAAAGACAAAAACTGCACAGGAATCTGAAGTGGGAAAGTACAATGTAAAGAATTATCGTGCTTGCTTTAGCAGCACATATATTAAAATTAAAACAATACAGAAAAGATTAGGATGGTCCCTGTGCAAGGATGACATGCAGATTTGTGAAGAGTTCCATATTTTAAAAAAAGAATTATTAACAGGAGATTGGAGTCATGGGAGATTGCCTCGCATGAGAGAAAGAGACCCTACAAAAATACAGAAATAGCAGATACTGTAAAGAACAGACATCACTCCTAAAACGGAGATGGAGCACTGAGCAAGAGGCCACCCCCACCCAGGGCTGAGATCCAGACTTGGTTGGAGAGGGCGCAGTGTGGCTCCCGAGATGACAGGGAAGTCCCCCAAGGTGTCACACAGGTGGGGTCTCTAGGAGTCCACCTCCTGGAGTGCTGGAGGATGCTGATCTCAGGGCACTGCCATATTTTAGAACTCACTCAAGACATCCAAGGCAAGGTGCCTCGCTGGCAGCCCTCCCTATGAAGTCCCCGGAGGAGAATGTGCAAGGAAAAACCATTTATGGGCATCCTCCTGTGACCAGGCGGCTGTGAAGCCGCCACAGGGCGTGGTGCTGGGGGAAGCTGTCAGGGGCCACTTGCTGCTGGTCACCAAAAGTGCTGAAAAGAGCCCCACCTACTGCAGGAGCCCCATGAGATGAGTGCACGTGACCTTCTCCGTGTCCCTCCAGCACCCTCTAGTGATAAAGTCTCCAATTGGACCAGATGGCAAGGAGAAATATTTATAGAGTCCACCTCCATTATTGGAGAACATAAAGAACGGGTGGATTTGGAGCTGAGAGGCAATAAATTGATAACTGACATAAATGGCACCTGGAAAAAAATCTTCGTTGATATAAAGACGGAAATTCCTAGAATCTAGTGACAGATAATAACTCTGTTTTTTTCTACTTTCTAATCAACCATAGTGACTTTATTTATTCGCAAAAAGATTTATTCACATTAGATGATTAAACAATTTGAAGGCCAGGACATTCTATTCTAGAGAAACCAAATTAATCATAAATTGGAAAACCAAGTATAAATTGTGTAGGTCTGTAAAGACTATTGTAGTTTCATAAAAAATGTTTATGGAATTGACTTGAATTACAAAGTACCTTATTTGTTTTTTTATTTTTTTAATCATTTCTTTATTTTTCCCATGTTCAATATTAGTTATCTATCTTATACACATCAGTGAATACATGTCAATCCCAATCTCCCAATTCATCACACCACCACCACCACACCCCACCTTCCCCCCCTGGTGTCCATACGTTTGTTCTCTACATCTGTGTCTCTATTTCTGCCTTGCAAACCGGTTCATCTGTACCATTCTTCTAGGTTCCACATATATGTGTTAATATATGATATTTGTTTTTCTCTTTCTGACTTACTTCACTCCGTATGACAGTCTCTAGGTCCATCCATGTCTCTACAAATGACCCAATTTCATTCCTTTTTATGGCTGAATAATACTCCATTGTATATTTGTACCACATCTTCTTTATCCATTTGTTTGTCGATGGGCATTTAGGTTGCTTCCATGACCTGGCTATTGTAAATAGTGTTGCAGTGAACATTGGGGTGCATGTGTCTTTTTGAAGTAGGGTTTTCTCAGGGTATATGCCCAGTAGTGGGATTGCTGGGTCATATGGTAGTTCTGTTTTTAGTTTTTTAAGGAACCTCCGTAATGTTCTCCTTAGTGGCTGTGTCAATTTACATTCCCACCAACAGTGCAAGAGGATTCCCTTTTCTCCACACCCTCTCTAGGATTTGTTGTTTGTAGATTTTCTGATGATGCCATTCTAACCAGTGTGAGGTGATACCTCATTGTAATTTTTATTTACATTATCTAATAATTAGTGATGTTGAGCAGCTTTTCATGTGCCTCTTGGCCATCTGTATGTCTTCTTTGGAGAGATGTCTATTTAGGTCTTCTGCCCATTTTTTGACTGGGTTGTTTGCTTTTTTAATATTGAGCTGCTTGAGCTGTTTATATATTTTGGAGATTAATCCTTTATCTGTTGTTTCATTTGAAAATCTTTCTCCCATTCTGAAGGTTGCCTTTTCGTTTTATTTCTAGTTTCCGTTGCTGTGCAAAAGCTTTTAAGTTTCCATAGGTCCCAATTGGTTATTTTTGTTTTTATTTCCATTGCTCGAGGAGGTGGGTCAAAAAAGATCTTGCTGTGATTTATGTCAAAGAGTGTTCTTCCTATGTTTTCCTCTAAGAGTTTTATAACTTCTGGCCTTACATTTAGGTCTTTAATCCATTTTGAGTTTATTTTTGTGTATGGTGTTAGGGAGTGTTCTACTTTCATTCTTTTACATGTAGCTGTCCAGTTTTCCCAGCACCACTTATTGAAGAGGCTGTCTTTCTCCATTGTATATCCTTGCCTCCTTTGTCATGGATTACCTGACCATAGGTGCGTGGGTTTATCGCTGGGCTTTCTATCCTGTTCCATTGATCTGTATTTCTGTTTTTGTACCAGTACCATATTGTCTTGATTACTGTAGCTTTGTAGTATAGTCTGAAGTCAGGGAGTCTGATTCCTCCAGCTCCGTTTTTTTTCCCTCAAGATTGCTTTGACTATTTGGAATCTTTTTTGTTTCCATACAGATTTTAAGACTTTTTGTTCTAGTTCTGTAAAAAGTGCCACTGGTAATTTGATAGGCATTGCATTGAATCTTTAGATTGCTTTGGGTAGTGTAGTCATTTTCACAATATTGATTCTTCCAATCCAAGAGCATGGTATATCTCTCCATCTATTGGTATCATCTTTAATTTCTTTCTCAGTGTCTTATAGTTTTCTGCATACAGGTCTTTTGTCTCCCTAGGTAGGTTTATTCCTAGGTGTTTTATTCCTTTTGTTGCAATGGTAAATGGGAGTGTTTCCTTAATTTCTCTTTCAGATTTTTCATCATTAGTGTATAGGAATGCAAGAGATTTCTGTGCATTAATTTTGTATCCTGCTACTTTACCAAAATCATTGATTAGCTCCAGTAGTTTTCTGGTGGCATCTTTAGGATTCTCTATGTATAGTGCATTGATTTTGAGAGATTTCTGTGCATTAATTTTGTATCCTGCTACTTTACCAAAATCATTGATTAGCTCCAGTAGTTTTCTGGTGGCATCTGTAGGATTCTCTATGTATAGTGTCATGTAATCTGCAGACAATGACAGTTTTACTTCTTCTTTTCTGATTTGGATTCCTTTTATTTCTTTTTCTTCTCTGATTGCCATGGCTAGGACTTCCAAAACTCTGTTGAATAATAGTGGTGAGAGTGGACATCCTTGTCTTGTTGCTGATCTTAGAGGAAATGCTTTCAGTTTTTCACCATTGAGAATGATGTTTGCAATGGGTTTGTCATATATGACCTTTATTATGTTGAAGTAGGTTCCCTCTATGCCCATTTTCTCTAGAGTTTTTATCATAAATGGATGTTGAATTTTGTGAAAAGCTTTTTCTGCATCTAATGAGATGATCATATATTTTTTTTCAATGTGATAATATGGTATATCACGTTGATTGATTTGCATATATTGAAGAATCCTTGCATCCCTGAGATCAATCCCACTTGGTCATGGTGTATGATCCTTTTAATGTGTTGCTGGATTCTCTTTGCTACTATTTTATTGAGGATTTTTGCATCTATACTCATCAGCGATATTGGTCTGTAATTCTCTTTTTTTGTGATATCTTTGTCTGATTTTCATATCAGGGTTATGGTGGCCTCACAGAATGAGTCTGGGAGTGTTCCTTCCTCTGCAATTTTTTGGAAGAGTTTGAGAAGGGTAGGTTTTAGCTCTTCTCTAAATGTTTGATAGAATTCACCTGTGAAGCCGTCTGGTCCTGGACTTTTGTTTGTTGGAAGATTTTTAATCACAGTTTCAATTTCATTACTTGTGATTCATCTGTTCATATTTTCTGTTTCTTCCTGGTTCAGTCTTGGAAGGTTATACCTTTCTATGAATTTGTCCATTTCTTCCAGGTTGTCCATTTTATTGGCATAGAATTGCTTGTAGTAGTCTCTTAGGATGCTTTGTATTTCTGCGGTGTCTGTGGTAACTTCTCCTTTTTCATTTCTAATTTTATTGATTTGAGTTCTCTCCCTCTCTTTCTTGATGAGTTTGGCTAATGGTTTATCAATTTTGTTTATCTTCTCAAAGAACCAGCTTTTAGTTTTATTGATCTTTTCTATTGTTTTCTTTGTTTCTGTTTCATCCATTTCTGCTCTGATCTTGACGATTTCTTTCCTTCTGCTCACTTTGGGTTTTGTTTGTTCTTCTTTCTCTAGTTCCTTTAGGTGTGAGGTTAGATTATTTATTTGAGATTTTTCTTGTATTTTGAGGTAGGCTTGCACAGCTATAAACTTCCGTCTTAGTACTGCTTCTGCTGCATCATAGGTATAGTCGTGTTTTCATTGTCGTGTTTTCCTTGTCATTTTTCTCTAGGTAGTTTTTGAGTTCCTCATTGATTTCTTCAGTGATCTCTTGGTTATTTAGTAACGTATTGTTGAGCCTCCACGTGTTTGTGTTTTTTACGATTTTTTTCCTGGTAATTCATTTCTAATCTCATAGTGTTGTGGTCAGGAAAGATGCTTGATATGATTGCAGTTTTCTTAAATTTACTGAGGCTTGGTTTGTGACCCAAGATGTGATCTATCCTGGAGAATGTTTCGTGTGCACTTGAGAAGGAAGGGTAATTAATCTGCTGTTTCTGGATGGAATGTCCTATAAATATCAATTAAATCTCTCAGGTCTGTTGTGTCATTTGAAGCTTCTGTTCCCTTATTTATTTTCATTTTGGATCATCTGTCCTTTGGTGTAAGTGAGGTGTTAAAGTCCCCCACTATTATTGTGTTACTGTCAATTAACTCTTTTAGAGCTGTTAGCAGTTGCCTTATGTATTGAGGTGCTCCTATGTTGGGTGCATATATATTTATAATTGTTATATCTTCTTCTTGGATTGATCCCTTGATCATTATGTAGTGCCCTTCCTTGTCTCTTGTAACATTCTTTATTTTAAAGTCTATTTTATCTGATATGAGTATTGCTACTCCAGCTTTCTTTTGATTTCCATTTGCATGGAATATCTTTCTCCATCCGTTCACTTTCAGTGTGTATGTGTCCCTAGGTCTGAAGTGGGTCTCTTGTAGACGGCATATATATGGGTCATGTTTTTATATCCATTCAGCAAGCCTGCGTCCTTTGGTTGGAGCATTTAATCCTTTCACGTTTAAGGTAATTATCGATAATGTATGTTCCTATGACCATTTTCTTAATTGTTTTGGGTTTGTTTTTGTAGGTCCTTTTCTTCTCTTGTGTTTGCCACTTAGAGAAGTTCCTTTAGCGTTTGTTGTAGAGCTGGTTTGGTGGTGCTGAATTCTCTTAGCTTTTGCTTGTCTGTAAAGCTTTTGAATTCTCCATCAAATCTGAATGAGATCCTTGCTGGATAGAGTTATCTTGGTTGTAGGTTCTTCCCTTTCATCACTTTAAGTATATCATGCCACTCCCTGTGGCTTGTAGGGTTTCTGCTGAGAAATCAGCTGTTAACTTTATGGGGGTTCCCTTGTATGTTACTTGTCCTTTTTCCCTTGCTGCTTTGAAGGATTTTTCTTCTTCTTTAATTTTTGCCAATTTGATTACTATGTGTCTTGGTGTGTTTTTCCTTGGGTTTATCCTGTATGGGACTCGCTGTGCTTCCTAGACTTGGGTGGCTATTTCCTTTCCCACGTTAGGGAAGTTTTCAACTATAATCTCTTCAAATATTTTCTCGGGTCCTTTCTCTCTCTCTTCTCTGGGACCCCGATAGTGCAAATGTTGTTGCCTTTAATGTTGTCACAAAGGTCTCTTAGGCTGTCTTCCTTTCTTTTCATTCTTTTTTGTTTATTCTGTTCCACGGCAGTGAATTCCACCATTCTGTCTTCCAGGTCACTTATCTGTTCTTCTGCCTCAGTTATTCTGCTATTGATTCCTTCTAGTGTAGTTTCATTTCAGTTATTGTATTGTTCTTCTCAGTTTTTTTGTTCTTTAATTCTTCTAAGTCTTTGTTAAACATTTCTTGCATCTTCTTGATCTTTGCCTCCATTCTTTTTCCGAGGTCCTGGATCATCTTCACTATCATTATTCTGAATTCTTTTCCTGGAAGGTTGCCTATCTCCACTTCATTTAGTTGTTTTTCTGGTGTTTTCTCTTGTTCCTTCACCTGGTACATAGCCCTCTGCCCTTTCATCTTGTCTGTCTTTCTGTGAATGTGGTTTTTCTTCTACAGGCTGCAGGATTGTAGTTCTTCTTGCTTCTGCTGTCTGCCCTCTGGTGGATAAGGCTATCTAAGAGGCTTGTGTAAGTTTCCTGATGGGAGGGACTGGTGGTGGGTTGAGCTAGGTGTTGCTCCAGTTGGGCAGAGCTCAGTAAAACTTTAATCTGCTTGACTGCTGATGGGTGGGGCTGGGTTCCCTCCCTGTTGGTTGTTTGACCTGAGGCAACCCAACACTGGAGCCTACCTGGGCTCTTTGGTGGGGCTAATGACAGACCCTGGGAGGGCTCACGCCAAAGAGTACTTCCCAGAACTTCTGCTGCCAGTGTCCTTTTCCCTATGGTGAGCCACAACCACCGCCCGCCTCTGCAGGAGACCCTCCAACACTAGCAGGTAGGTCTGGTTCAGTCTCCTCTGAGGTCACTGCTCTTTCCCCTGAGTCCCGATGCGCACACTACTTTGTGTGTGCCCTCCAGAGTGGAGTCTCTGTTTTCCCCAGTCCTGTCAAAGTCCTGCAATCAAATCCCACTAGGCTTCAAAGTCTGATTCTCTAGGAATTCCTCCTCCTGTTGCTGGACCCCCAGGTTGGGAAGCCTGACGTGGGCCTCAGAACCTTCACTCCAATGGGTGGACTTCTGTGGTATAAGTGTTCTCTAGTTTGTGAGTCACCCACCCAGCAGTTATTGGATTTGATTGTACTGTGATTGCACCCCTCCTACCATCTGATTGCAGCTTCTCCTTTGTCTTTGTATGTGGGGTATCTTCTTTGGTGAGTTCCAGTGTCTCCCTGTCGATGATTGTCCAGCAGCTAGTTGTGAGTCTCGTGTTCTTGCAAGAGGGAGTGAGAGCACGTACTTCTGGTCCGCCATCTTGGTTCCTCATCTGTTTGTTCTTTGTGTAGCTCCTTTTTTTTCTTTTAGTCAAATTCAATAAGCCTGTTACAAACTTCAAATGTGAAGGGATGATCAGGTCAAGAGCTTAACTTGTTGAGCTGGAATGTTTCTGGGCTATCAGTTGTAATTTAAAATCCACTAAAATCAAAACTCTTTATAGTACCAGTTTTGATTTTAAGATATGAGGTGATAGCTGTTTCCTCTCTCTGAAATACTTTGAAACTTTATACTGACAATGGAGCATAACTTGGTTACTGAGAACTGTTATAACACCAGTTATTACCTACAAACTGTGTTTGTGGTGGGAAAATGGAAGTCATTTCAAAAACTGTCAGCATGAAAAATCAGATGAGGAAGTTGCTGAGTGGGTGGGCATGACCCAGCGTGACCCAGTTCTTCAGCCATTTCTATGACGGACTTATTCAGCTCTGGGTGTTCTGAGCCCAGGTGCTGAGAGTCTTCATTTTGAGCAAGCCATCTAGCAGACTCACACCCTTCCTGATACTGATACTTGAGAGCCAGTAGTCAAACTGATGGCCTTTTTTTTCCTTCTGATGCTGTATTGGCCAGGGTCACAGCAGGGCTGGTTAAGTGGAGCCCAAGTATATCATATGTTACCGACTCACAGGTAATTGGGGATTTTGCATTTGTCAAGTGTAGCAGGTAATAGAAGACAACTTTGGCCACCTTAGGTAGAGAAGAAATTATTGGAAGGATATGGTGGTGTGAGATATAACTTAAGGATTAGGGTTGAAGAGGGATGAACCAGGGTATCTCTAGGTATATGTGTATCAGGTGCTAACTAATGGTTGGTTAGAGCTGGGTTGAGTTAGCTTCAAACTTCATTATGTTTATTTTTATTTTATTTTATTTTTTTTTTGCGGTACGCGGGCCTCTCACTGTCGTGGCCTCTCCCGTTGCGGAGCACAGGCTCCGGACGTGCAGGCTCAGCGGCCACGGCTCACGGGCCCAGCCACGCCGTGGCATGTGGGATCTTCCCGGACCGGGGCACAGAACCCGTGTCCCCTGCATCGGCAGGCGGACTCTCAACCACTGCGCCACCAGGGAAGCCCCATTATGTTTATTTTTGATCTTGTGCACATTGCTTACCCAGAGGGGAGAGCACTCTCTGGCTGCACCCAACTGAGAAGAAAATTTCTCAATAAGGTGTTATCAAAAGTAAGGCTGAATGGATGTCTAATCTATCAGATTCTGATGTTATCAATGTAAGACACACATGATGACTCAAAGAAACTAGCTAAGAGTTGAATTGCATTCTAAGATTAATTAAAAACTTTCAAACTTTCTTCATCTTCAGCCTGAATATGCCAATGTTTGCTTTTGGTACATTCCACCAAGCCTCAGAGAGATGGAGGAAGGACCTGAATTCTGGGCAAAACTTCATTTGGTGAGTGATAAGGATATTGCATTTTTTCCTTTGGATGAAATAGATTCAATGCCCATTGTCTCTTGATCCTATAAATGATTTGGTACTTGCAAGAACTTCTTGAGGATCTAGAGAGGTTGTTCTTAGTATATTAGAAGTTAATGACATGCCAAACAGTTGTGAGCATTTGTTAAAATAAATCAACATACTTGACACACACATATCAAAATAATTGTGCTGTTTGCAAGAGAGTGGTGGAATTTATCAGAAGCTCTAATTCACAGTGCACTTCAGAGCACGCGATCTGGTAATGGTTAATGTCGTATGATGAATGGCTTCTTCCTTAAACTCTGCTGGTGCATGTCTGTGACTGCTTGCATCACTTCACTAGCAGATAATGTTAAAGTCTAAATCTGGTACCCTTTGTGAGTGTGAGACTTTCTCTTCTTTCCACCAGTGGGCTTATGTGATAAAAAAGAAAAGAAATGTCAGCAATGAATTTCAGCTTATCATTGAACTAAATGTGACTTGCAAACCCTTCCTTACCCTCAGTGTGGAAATCAATGATAGTTTTAACAGCTTTGATAGGTGATAGCCCTTCTCCTTGCCCTCTAGAAGAAAAGGAAAAACTTGCCAGTCATGCAAGGGACAGACATTTAGCACTCACTATGCCAGGCACTGGAGATATAAACATCAAAGAGACTTGGTCCCTGCCCTGGGAAACTCGTATTCTACGAGACAAATGAGTAAAGAGATCATCACCAGGTAACTAGTAGGTGCCTAGATGAAGAGAAACCCTGTAAAGGCAGAGAGAAAGGATATCTACCCCGAAGTGTGACACTAGATTGGAGTCTTGGACAGTAAGTAGGTGTGAGTCGGTGACAACTGTGAAGGAGTGGGTTCCAGGAAGAATCACAACATCATGGCCCAGAGGCTAAGAGGGGAGGGTGTGTTCGAAGACCACAGTGGGGCAGGGGGCAGTGCTAGGAGTAGGACAAGAGCAGCAGGCACGGGAGTGCACGGAGGCCTCATCTTCCATGACAGGTGCTTGGAATTTGTGCCTAGTTAGGTAGAGGTGGGAAGACCATGGCCTTTAAGTCATAGCCACCTGGATCCTCACCTGCAGCATCTTCTTTATCCTCAGGCCACTTTCTGTTTCTTCATGGCTCATTTAGCCTCCTGCGAGGTAGCACAATACATACTCAATATGTAAATATCTTACCTCTTGTTAAACCTGAGGTCAGGCAGCAGAGATGGGGAGAGATGGACAGAGTTACCTGTGCCTTTGCCTGGAAAAACCCTCCATTGGCCGTTGCAGGCAGTTAGCATGGTCCTTGGATCTGGTTTGTCTTTTTGTCACACAGTGTAAATGAGAAAGTGCTTAAGAATACATTTCAGATGGTAAGTGACTCAAAAAGAAACAATGTGAGAATTTAATGGTGATGTTTCCAGGGACATTTTGCACTTTGATGGAATGCATCAGGCATTGTTTGGTGATGTTGAGAAGGATATGGCTGTCATCCTTCTCACTTTCTGATTGTTAAGAAAAGCAACCGAGAAGGTGATATTTGTGTTTTATGGACTCAATACTGTTGCATGGACACGGATCAGGATAAGTAAATAGTCTCTTTATGTTTGGGGATACTATGGACTCACTCTTCCATTGTTTAAAGAAATATTTACATTATCTAGTCTCAGAAAATTTGAAATTGAGGATGGGTATATAAGCTAAAATCTTAACTGGAGATCAAATATGAATCAGGACAGTCTCTTATCTCCCCAGTAGTCTCCAGCATCGGTTTTCTCATGATTGACATACATGATTCTCCATCCCTTCATTTTGGAAACACTTTTCTGCCATTTAGAACCATGGGGCCCTTGCCCAGTCTAATATCATATTATTTTAATTGTTCTGGTTGCTTCTGATTCCTAAACATGTATGCTGCAGATGAATCATCATTGGTTCTGTCTTAGTTTCCTTTTATCCTCTCTCTTGGCATGGGTGTGTGTGCATGAATTTGGCAAGGAAGGGAGGCATATATATCTGTTGTTGATCTATGTGGTTTCATGCTTACTGTAGTATGAGAATGCAAGTATATGATTTACAACCTGGAGTGTACTTAAAGCACACTTGAAATTTGTTTCAGGATTTATCTTGGATGGAGAATGACAAGCAAATAAATAAACAGAATAAGGCTTCGCCCCTCCAATTCAGACTCATGTCAGGCGGAGCTGTCAGATTTCAGAATCAGTGGTGTGATAAGTCTTCCCTTTGGCAGCAGGAGGGGAGCGGGATTATTTCATAAAGAACCTGGAGTTCGGGTGCGTGTGTGTGTGTGTGTGTGTGTGTGTGTATGTGCGTGCGTGTGTGCATGCATGCACACACATGAGACTGTTTTTGAGAACACAGTCACTCGGCTGTCTACTGATGCTGTGACAGCCCCTCTCTGACACTGTGTTCAACGAGTTCCAGCAACTCCTCTTTTTAAAATGTCCTCTATGAAAGTTCTTCTTTTTGTTTTTTTCAGGCGTTGCAGCATTCTGGGTCTTCATTAGTTCCCTGCCCAGATTATACTCACTTCTTTTCTGGTCTCTGCCTCCTGTTTATTTTCCTTCCTCTCTGCACAGTCATACCTGCAGCCCTGTTTTATCTTGTCATTTTCCTGCTGGAAGCCTCCAAATGCTTTACACTCGCAGCTTTCAACCCGATCGACCAATGACCACTGTTTATAATAAATGCTGTTAAATGTTCTCTTTATTCTCCTAAGATGAAACCAATAGAAAATAGGACCTACCTACACGGAATTTTATAAAAGGCAGTAGAAGGCCTTACATGTCATATGAAGGAAAAATAATCTTTATAATAGAGATATGTATTTCATTACATAAATGTTTGGCATGACAATATTAGAAGACACAAGGAAGTGATAAGATGCTCACACATCCTCTTAGAATCACTGTGAATGTGAGCCATCTTCAAACGCAGACTCTTAGAAGTAGGTGATGTTGCTGATGCCAATAATAGGAGTGGGGTGATGTTAGTGACATAATTTTCAAAAAAGGTGCACAAGTCTTGGTAAAGCATTGAAGAAAACATTTTCCCCTTGATTTACATGGTAGTAGAAAACTTAATGTTTATTTAAAATGGGCACAGAATAGTTTGCATTTGCATGTAAACCAGAGTTAAATTCTGGGCTTGGTTAATTGTAATCAGGCTCCTGGCCTCCTGCATTTCCAACAGGACATTTCAAAGTTGTACAGGACATGGGGCAGCTCTTCCTGGCTCAGGACTGCTCTCCACAGTGCAAGGCAGCTGGCATCCCTGTTCCCCACCTTCTAAACACAAGGAGCAACCCCCAAACATCATGAAAACCAAAAACATCTGCCCAAAGTTTGAAGATATTCCCTGCAGGTGTACTACCATTTCTTTGAGAATGACTGGTCCACAGTATAAAATCTAGTTCATTCTGCTTGGCATCCAAAGGCCTCCATGTCTGTTCCTCAGGCATTAAAAAAGCAAGAAATTTTTAAAAACTTAAATATTCAAGTATAGGGAATTGATTAAAATGTGGTACATAATTTATATGCAAATTTGTAGTGTATAGACAATTAAAATTTTCTTCCAAAATAACATATTCATAATTTATTATTAATTGAAAAAATAAGTTATAGAACAGTCACTATATTGTATATACATAGAGATTTATATACATATACAATATTGTATATGTGGTTAGATAAGGGGCACCAAACTATTTTAGAAATAGAGTTACAGATGATTTTTCCTTTCTTTTGTATTCCTCTGCAATTTCTTAATTTTCTACAATTAATATATATTGCTTTTGTGAAAATAATAATAACAGCAGCAACAATAATAATAATAATAAACCAAAGTATAGAATAATTGACCCAACGAAGCCTTAGAGTTCCTTGAGTGTTTATCCAGGCAAAGGTTACCCAGGTTTTGACCACAATCTCCTAATAGTTAAAAAAAAGATTTTTAATTGAGTATTTACCTCAATATGTGTTTATTGTTTTAAATTATCTACATGTATTCATTTTTAAATATAGTATGTACCTTTTAAAAATGCACAAAATAAGTTTTTTTAAGGATGGATTTAAAATATTTAATTATTCAGAGATGCTCTAATCTTTGCTTCTTAGACCAAAGGGATTGTCTTGTTTGGAGACCATGATTATACCATAGTCAAATCAATTAGTTTGCAAACTGTGTTTCTCTCATGACTTGCTCCCAGACATAGTATATAATTTGTCTTCCCTTCCTACTTCTCTTTTTCTCTCTCCTTATCTCCTTACTGAAACACCTACACTATCTGCACTGATTTCAAGTTCAGAGACGTAGCCCCCGGGGTCCACAGTGAGAGCTTCCGCAGGCTTCCCAGGGCTTCCTGAAAGCTGCCTGCTCTGTGGTCGAGGTAGACTTCACTCGCTAAGGTGGCTGCCCCAAATAAGATTATGTATGTTTGTTTCTTCTCACTTGGTGATCAGGTATGAAGGGCGAGGGAGTCGGGGAGAGAGGGCAAAGATAAAGCTGAAAGCATAAGACCCAGAGAATGTAATTGAAAATTTCATCAGTTTGTTTTATTTCATCATTACTCAATGTTCTGATGCAGAAGATTTCCTCTTTTGTCGACATTTCATAAACAGTCCTGCATTCCACCAACATAATTTACATTCTTAAAAGTAATCACCAAGGTGTCTTTTTGTACTTAAGCATGGTCATTTCAACTTTTTTTCATTCACTGACCTGCAGATTTGTGACTACTGTTAGATGTTTATAATAGGCTTATTTCTCCTCGACAGTAGGCAAACAATAAATCTTTTAGAAACTATTAGATGGGTTTGTTGTATTGCTTATTTGGTGATATAACTTGATATGGTATTCCAGATATCTTTGGAGAGAATCTAGTGTTCTCCCTGGCAGGTTTCTGATGAACAGCACTTGAAGATGAGACAGCGTAGACTGGGTAGTGTTGTGTGCTTTCAAGGATGCCCACTTTCTGGGTTTGGATCAGGGAGGGCCTCAGTACCCCTGGCTGTGCTTCACTTGTTTCCGCTGTGTGTGTGCATATGTGTTCACATGAGTGCATATGAGTCCATACACATTTTGAGGTCTTCTGTGTAGTTTGAGGACTTTGATTCTGATTTTCTTTCCCTCATCATCTGTAACATTTGCTTATCAAGCACTCGTTTTTGGATTGTGAAAAAAAAACCCGTTTCTTTAAAGGTGTGACAGTGTTTTGTTTTGTTCTTCTAATTTTCAAAGATGAGTTTCTTTTTTTAACCCTGTAATATAGAAATTATAACATCTTCAAAACTCCTGTTTGCTAGTGGATATCCCTCATTTTAAAGCTCTACTTAAAAACAATTATATTTAAGGAGAATGTAATATAGAAGTATCTTAAAATAAAATATTTCTGAGTGTGACTTGAGACTTGAGACTCTCTCCTTCTGATGATGGCTGGGATGTCGATTTTGAAAATGCTTAATGTACTAAATACTTAATGTACTATTTCTTGCAGATACTATATTCTCTTTCCCCAAATTATTAAGACCCGATTAACTATTCTCCCAGGGAGAGACGTTATTTTCCACAATCTGTCAGATATTATACTAGCTGTAATCAGTTTCTTCTGTGTCATTAAGGGTCAGGGAGCTACTTAGGTAAGTCCTGTGTGTATGGCCTTCCTCAGAAATCAGCTGGGGAAGCTGGGTGTCCCTTCTGTTGAAGGACATGGGATACTCTGTCTTATAGCTTTTATGCCCATGTCTCTTCCCCATTTGTTTACTCCTGGTCTTTCTAAATAGCTCTACTCCATTGGATCGATAAAATTTCAAGCAGTAAAAGATTCCAACAACATCCTTGTTGGATATGCGTGTACTGTGGGGAGGTTCACACGAGTTGACCTTTGTATTCAACACCACCTTTCAACACGTAGAATACATTTGCCAAATTGGTGTTGTTAATTTATTTATTTCGTATGTTGCTTTTTAGTCTTTTAAACATATTTTCAGACACATAGAGAGGAATTTCCATGAATAGTTACTTGAATCCCCAGGAAAGCCAGACAAGTCCAGATGTCCTCAACAAAGGGTTATTTTTTCTTTCCTTTATTTTTCTCCCCTAAGTTTATTGACTGTGCAAGAAGTTCTAAACTTGGAATGATCTACTGAAAGTTAAAATTGAGCAAAATGAAGCTGGGTGTCTCTGCAGGCTGGGGCTGAACTGTCCTGGACCTGAGGTCAGGACGGGACTGGGTCTGAGAGGAATGTCCATGGGTGTGGCCTCCTGTAGCTCACTCACACCAGCGCACACTCCATGGGGCACTCAAGATAGCAGTAATGGGAAATGAGGCCAAAGAACATAGCTAAAGCTGCATTTCACAAGTATCTTTTTGTGCCTTGGGTTTACTCTTTAGCACACAAGCAACGAGTCTACTTGGTGCCAGGAGTATGGCTGGCCTTGTCTGTAACATTTGCATATGAACCAAGTTAATCACTTAAGTACAACAGTTTCTTCAGTCTCTGCTCAAATCTTCAGGCCCATCTGAAATAATTCTGAATTTCCAGATCTGTCAGAGTGCGAATTGAAGAAATGCAGAAGCTTAATTAGTTTCATGGAACACTTACCGCTGTACCCTGAGTATAATTTTATTTAGTTCACTCAGTCAGGAGTTACAGACTCAAAACCTATAGAAGCTAGGCCAGTAGCGTACATGAGGGAAGTAGACGGGGCATAATACAATAGGGAGTGGTGGGGACTGTGGACAACTGGAAAGCGGTGGCCCCCGCTAAAGGGGGCAGCCTCTACTCAGCTCCTAATGATGGCTGCCATGTGGAAATGCAGGTCTGGGTTGCCGGGTCTCCTTATTTTTAAAGAGATGCTAGATTTATAGAAGCTTATGTAAACCGTCCTTTGCTTTTAATGTTTTAAATGTTGGCAAGTGAAAAATTACTAAGGTTGGCGGGTTCTGGCCCTCAGGCTTTTAGTTTGCAACTCTTACCTAAATCCATTAGTGCCCTATCACCTGTTTCTCTTTATGTGTCACCAGAAGCTCCTTGAGATGAGGGTGTGCCCCGTCTTTGTCTTTGTTCCCCCAGGGCAGCTAATCTGATGGCCAGTCCCGGGCCCGCCATCAACTTTGAGAGATGTCTGAGTTCTGTGTCATGCTGTCAGACTTGTAAACGGGGTTTTAAGAACTGTGGTCTTGTGGTCAATGTGACAGTACAGTTAGGATGTATGGGTGTTTGCTGTTCTTTTGATGTTCTTGTGTTTTCTCCTTTCCCTGTCCTGAGCACTGGACCTGCCCTCTGGGCTCCATGCTTCTCTTGAGGCTTCTGTAGCCTTGAAGACATCTGTCTTCCTAGATTTTCTGAAAGCTTCAGCTGGCCAGAGATGAAACCCATAGAGGAAGGCGAGGAGTCTGGAGGCCGAGAGGCAGGCACAGGAGAGAGGAGCAGAAAGGGGCGTGCTGGAGACAAGAGCTCTAAAGATAAGGATGAATCCCAGCTTCCCTTCTCTGAGTGCCCTAAGGAGGTGTGTGTGTGTGCGCGCGCACACACGTGCGTGCGTGTGTGTTTGTTCCAGGTGATGGAATGTCTGCCCATTCCTAACAAGTCGCAGCCTATCAAGGGATCACGTTGGTTCAGACCATAAGCATTTCACATATTGAACCAATGATCTAAATGTTAGCCCTGGATGAGACCCCCAAGAACCTCTGCATGACCCAATGAGGCTGTGGGAGCCATAATAATGACTGAAATTGACTTTTAACCTGACCTAGTAGGGTAGCGGCTTGAGGTTGGATTTAATTTTATTTAAAGGATATAATGTACTGTGACATTTCTTGCACACCTGAGCGAAATTCATATCCATTAAGGAATTGCTCTGGACTTGATGCAATATTTATTGTTGCAAAACAAAGAATGGATCCTGTGCTGAAAGAAAAAAATATATATATATTTTTGCATGCTGTCTTTGAAGTCCCTTTGCCAGTAGCAAACCTGCCCCCTGGTGGCACTTCTGCTCATTTTTCCTTTCCTTTAGTGTCACTGGGAAGTGACACTAAATGCTGACTGAATAAATGCGGTTATAAAATGTTACAGAATTACAGCATCACTGGGGTCAGGGCTTCTGGATTCTGCCAAACCAAGAGCAGCTCACCTGAGTGAGGAATTCTCAAAGGATAAAATTGACCTGTGTGTCTTCACTTCAAACGTGTTTCTTGTTGCTCTTTCTTCGTCTTCACTCCTCGTTTCCACAGCAAACTCTTCTGTGCTTACCTTTGCGTCTGCTGTCTGGACTTCATCCCACCTGCAATCTTACCACGCACTTCCCTCTCCTTCTCTGCCCTCCCATCCTCTCTTCACCTTACTTCTCTCTCTCACTCCTTCTCACATTTTCCTTCTTTTTTCTCTAATATATTACTCCCCTCCAATGATAAGCACATCCAGGCTCTGACAACCTTAAAGGAAATAATTTTATGATTTTTTCTCTTAATACTGTTGTCCCCTCAAGATACATCCCTGTCTCTTTCTCCATCCCTTTGGACTAAACTTATGAAAATAATAGCTTAAAGTGTCTCACCCTGAATAATAGTCTGTGTCATAGTTTATAAAAGCATTCCCATAATTTGTGGTGTTCAGGTTGTTTCCAACATTTCCCCTTTGTGAGCAGTAATGAATGACCATCTCCATCTCCAATCCACTTTTGCTTTTATTATTTCCAGAAGATAAAGTGCTCGATATGTAATTGCTGATTATAGAAATCACTGTGGTTTGGAGCCTGACTCTGGCTGTGTATTGGGATACTGATTTTTAAGAAGGTTGCATTCCACCAGTAAGCAACCAGTACACAGCCTTCCGTCTAACTGCGGCAACACTGGGTGTTGCCTGCTTGGGGGGAAATGTTATTTAGAAAGGGGAAAAATACTATCTTAAGTTTGTTTTGCTTTTATTGTATTAATTGTTGGTGGTTTGAACCATTTTCTATTTTTTTCTTTACTGATGGTGCTTCTCTGTGTGTCCATTGTTTTTCTTATCTTACATGTTTGTATTTTGAGGTCTGATGGTTTCCTTATAAATTTGAATGAGGATATATATAGTTTGAGTTTTAAAGCCCTTTTTGTCAGATGGAATGCAAATAATGCCCTTAGTATAATGTCCTTTTTATTTTAGTCTTGCTGTTTTTTCATTGTACAGAAGTTTTAAATTTTTTATGTATCCAGATCTGTCAGTTCTTTCCTTCATGGTTTATTCCACTGCTTCAAAGCTGAAGTTATTGTTCTTTCACAAATCTGATAAATATTCTATTCCATCTCCTGCTGGTTTTTCTGTCATTCCATTTTTTTTTTTTTTTTTTTTGTATTTAACTCAATTCATGTGGAGGCTATTTTTGTGCACAGTGTAAAATATGTATCTAACCTGATCAGTTCCCCAAATTATTATACAGTTATTCCAATTTGATTTATTTAATAATTCTTCCTAACACTTTTTATTATGGGAAGCTTGTGTTATCATGTGTTACACTTTTTAAAACACTTTAGTCTATTTCTGGATTTTCCAATCTGTTCTATTGATCTGTGTTTCTGTTTTTGTGTCAGGAACAAAAGGTTTTAAATGGTGTTGCTTTATAATGAGTTCTCAAGGCTGCTAAAATATCACCCTTCTGGTTCTTTTTTAAAAGAGCATTCTTTAACATTACATTTAAATTTTTTTCTACGGATTGTAGAACTTTTTTTTAGTTAAAGACATCTTGTTAGGATTTTTATTGGAGTTTAAAATCATTGAATCTGGAGTTAAATAAATAATACCTTTGCTGCCACTGGCTGTGTAACCATGGACAAGTTACTTAAAGTCCCTTTACCTCCTCTTTTTCCTCAATAGCGTGGGGATAATAAAAAGCACCTATCTTACAGGGTTTTGACTGGGTTGAATGGCATAATCCAGGTACAGTGTCTGGCACAGAGTAAGTGTTCATTAAATATTATCTTGCATTATTATTAATCCTGTTTCCTCATTTTTGAAGGACTGTATGAGCTTTAAATGTCTTCTTCATGCCTTTTTGCTTATCCCCCTTCAAATTACCTTAAATACTATTACAACAGTAAACTTTCTAAAATACAACCCTGATCATGTCACTCCTTATGTTTCCCTTTGTCCCAAAGGAAAGAGTCCGCAAACATTCAGGGACTGCGGAGATATGATTTAACTCAGCCTCCCTGCCCTGTCTCCTGCTAACCCTCTTCATGTACAGTTTTCTTCTGGAGGCCCCAGAGATACGTACTTGTTTCCTCCTCTGAAGTATTATGACTATGACCTAGTCTTCTCGAAGCCTCTTATAGCTTTCAACCTAATATCGTATAGGGAATCTGGGGGTCTGAGTCGACCTTCAGTTAGGCTGGCAACACCTCAACTTGCCCAGAAGGCATTTCCTGACACTTGAGTATGAGTACCCTTTCCATATGCTCCTGTGACATCTTTGCTACCCTGTCTTGGCTGTTACCGTAAGATAGCAGCATTTGGGGTGGGGAATGGAAAAGATGGTGGCAAGCCAGGGAGGAGGGGACTAGGCAGTGAGAAGTCACCCATTGCAGGAAATAGCTGATGGACTTTAGCACAAGGAAGATGCATTGATAACCCCTGTTACCAACAAAGGTTCACTTATTTGTACTGATGGCACTGTTGATGGAGGGGAGATGAAGAAAGTGGGCAGCATGTCCCACTGGGGTTGGCCATATTTGAGCTTCAATATCCCAAGCCAGGCTAGTATAGAGCCCTTGAAGCTCTATACTAGAGCAAAATGAAAATGCAGAGCCCTTTGTTCCAAAATTATCAAGAATTTCAAGATGGTGACGGCACAGGGCTCTTCCACACCCAGGGCCCTGTGCAGCTACACTGGTTGCACACTTATGAGGCCAGCCTGGTTGTATACTCATGTGGTGTGAGTGTTTAATAAGGGGAAAGTTGCTAGCGTTACTATTTCTTTGCATTTTCTCACGCTGCTCTCACACGGTAGATGCACAATAAATGTTTGCTAAATGAATGAATCGGTGAGTAAAGACATGGCCTGATGGATTACCCTTTGGGTGACTGACGCTCATGCTTATAGTGGTTTCCTAGAGACATTAGTTGCTCTTACCTTTCTTGCCCATCAACTCACCCATAGAAGTTTTAAAAACTAAGAGTGCTCATTCTCAGAGTGTGATTGTGTTGGTCTGGAGTGAAGCTCTGGGATCATCTTTTTTATCTGGTTTCTGATATGCAGGAAGGACTGGGAACCATCACATCTTATGAATGATCTGTGTAAGGGATTCTCAGGATGAGGGCAGCTTAATAATGAAGATCTTGTGAGGAGATAAATTGGAGGAGGCCACCTCCTCTGTGTCTGTGTGAATCTAGCAGGGTTGGTGTTGTAGTTTGCTGTCTAGTTAGTTGTGTTCTGTTCACCAAATTGTCATTAGTTCAGAATGCAAAAAAAAATTTTTGAAGGTCAAAATTTTTAAAGTCTGACTTCAGATAGCTCTCTCGGTTTTAGTTCAGACTCTTCATACTACCTATCTTTGAATCATGCTCCGCTTCTTATGAAAATATCCCCCTATCTAGGAGGGCCTAGAAAGAATAGCACTCCACTGTTTTAGGGGGCAGGGATAATTCAAATGCTAGAAATACAGCGGCAGGGCTTGCTTTAGTTGATTGTAATGCCACCTGTCTGACTCAGAATTGAGACAGTCTTTCAGTCTACAACCTGGGGGGAGCTGCTTTTCCAGGTGGTACTACAATGGGCTAGAACAGCGGTCCCCAACCTTTTTGGCACCAGGAACCGGTTTTGTGGAAGACAATTTTTCCACGGACCGGAGGGCGGGGGTGTGGGGGATGGTTCAGGCGGTAATGTGAGCGATGGGGAGCGATGGGGAGGGGCAGATGAAGTTTCACTTGCTTGCCGGCCGCTCACCTCCTGCTGTGTGGCCTGGTTCCTAACAGGCTGCAGACCATTACCAGTCCATGGCCCAGGGTTTGGGGACGCCTGGGTTAGAATCTTGTAGGTAATGAATTGGGTCTTAATCATGTCTTTCATATGGGTTAACAATGCTTCAGGGTAAAAAGACAATCAGGGAGTCAGAATTCTCATTTGAATCTGCCTATTCATTCAAAAAATACGTATCTAGCACCTGCCATGTACCAGACTCTTCTAGGTGCTTGGGGTACATCTCTTTTGTTGAGTAGTTTCTCTAATAAAATGTGATCAAAGCTTAGAAAAATTACAATTAGAGACTGAGGTTTTATGAAGGAAAGCAGGAAAGATTTAAAAAATTAAAACTGAATTATTCCTCAGTTTTTACAAATGAAGGTTCAGCTTGGCTTTTAGTTTATAATGCAGTGGTCCTGCAGCTCTGTTGTTCTTACAGGCATACATTACATTGTAAGTGTAATCTAACATAAATGTTACAAAACTGAGTTATGATTTCTTTTATACTCTGAACACCAGAATCTATCAGATCATGTCTTGGAAACTAGTTTCTACTGTGTACTTTTTTTCTACTTCTTATAGTCTGAACAGAGAAAATGTCTTGGATCTAAAATCTTACACTCTTAACTCCACTGAGATTTTTTCCCCTTTCTAATTAAGAGAACTAAATTTTGAAATTTCTTAAAGCAATTTATTTTATTTTTTGGTATGAAGTTTAAATATAAAATAGCTTCAGTAATTACATTATTAAAGATAAATGTGAATATGTCAAATATAAATATATATATATTAAATATCAATTCACATCTTTGTAAACTACTTGTATTAAATTTTTCTATGCTATTATCATAAAATTAATTTTTTTTTTTTGGATTCTGGTTCAATTTAATGGTGAACAATTCTAATTAATAAATGTAAAGGGAATGAGGGAAATAGGAAATCACCATAATAGTGGTAATTATATACAAAATCCATTGATGGATGGTAAGAGTTGAAGGTGAAAGTATAAGGAAAAAATGGGATATTAGAATTGTCTCAAAGTATCTCTCCCAAGTATTTAATTACAAAGGTAAAACATTGCACACACCCCTTTAACCAAATAATCACCAACAGTGAGACATTGGCATCACTAAGAAGGGCAAACACTTGGGTAGTATTCTCACCAAAACATGTGTAACTGTGTTCTAATAATGAAGGAACTGCAGGCAGACCCAAAATGAATACACTTTTGTAAAATAACTTGCCCAATACTCCAAAAGTTCATAACTTTTCTAGGTCATAAAAGGCAAGGGAACTAAATACAGTGCCAGGTTGTGGATTCAATTTTTGCAACATTAGCAGAGAAAACTTGAAGAAATTCGATCAAACCTGTCATTTGATTGATAGTAGTGTTCCCGATGTTAATGTCCTGGTTTTGATCATTACACTACAGTAGTGTAAAATGTTAGTATTAGGCAAACTGGGAGAAGGGCATATGGAAGCTCTGTAGTCCTCTTGCAAGTCTTTATTTTTTTTTTTTTAACATCTTTATTGGAGTAGAATTGCTTTAAAATGGTGTGTTAGTTTCTGCTTCATAACAAAGTGAATCAGTTATACATATACATATGTTCCCAGATCTCTTCCCTCTTGCGTCTCCCTCCCTCCCACCCACCCGCCGGCTGCTTCCCACTAGCTATCTATTTTACGTTTGGTAGTGTATATATGTCCATGCCACTCTCTCGCTTTGTCACAGCTTACCCTTCCCCCTCCCCATATCCTCAAGTCCATTCTCTAGTAGGTCTGTGTCTTTATTCCTGTTTTACCCCTAGGTTCTTCATAACATTTTTTTTCCTTAAATTCCATATATATGTGTTAGCATACGGTATTTGTCTCTCTCTTTCTGACTTACTTCACTCTGTATGACAGACTCTAGGTCCATCCACCTCACTACAAATAACTCAATTTCGTTTCTTTTTATGGCTGAGTAATATTCCATTGTATATAAGTGCCACATCTTCTCTATCCATTCATCTGTTGATGGACACTTAGGTTGCTTCCATCTCCTGGCTATTGTAAATAGAGCTGCAATGAACATTTTGGTACATGACTCTTTTTGAATTATGGTTTTCTCAGGGTATATGCCCAGTAGTGGGATTGCTGGGTCATATGGTAGTTCTATTTTTAGTTTTTTTAAGGAACCTCCTTACTGTTTTCCATAGTGGTTGTATCAGTTTACATTCCCACCAATAGTGCAGGAGGGTTCCCTTTTCACCACACCCTCTCCAGCATTTGTTGTTTGTAGATTTTTTGATAATAGCCATCCTGATCACTTATATTTTTAGTGGAAGTCAAAGGGTGGAAAGTATGTTGAATAAAAAACAGTTTACAAGCTAATAAAAATATATTTGTTAAATTTCTAATCTCTGATTTTGGAGGTCAGTTTGTTGTACTGGAGAACTCAGATATGTTTTGTGTATTTTTTCAAGTAATGGGAGTTCTGAAAAATCACATGGAAATTTTGACTATAGCCCTCCAAAGGGACACTGTATTGAGGTACTGGGTGAACTGGAAGCTATTTTAAACCTATGTTCTCACTTTTCCTACGTAGATTATTGCCACAGATGTCTCCACCTGGCCCACCTGCTTCCGGCACTGCCTCTGCTCCAAGCCCCTGTCCTCACACTGTCAGAGGGCCATGCATAAATGGCCATGAATCACTGTGTTCCACTGCTTAAAGACCTTCCCGCCACCTTCTCTAGAAAATGCAGGTTCCTGAGCAGGGCTGTCAAGGCATTTGGGGGTGTGGCTTTGCCTCCTCCTGCAGCTACACCTCCCACCTGTCCTGACTGCACGAGTTCCTTTCAGATCCCAGAGCTCCAAGCTCAAGGTCTCATCTCTCCCTTCTGTACCTTAGTCCCAGATGCCCCCTTTTCTAAGAATCTCACTGCACCCATCATCCCATCTTCCTGAAATATCACATACGTATATACATATGTATATGTGTACACACATGTAAACATTTCTTATTATATATAAGGCAAAAGACAGCATGCTGATGTGCTGTACTATTTCGACACTGTCTTAAAAATATTAACCTTACGTTTGGCCCCAGTTGGTGCATGTCTGCATGCTCGATTGTGGGTATGGTGTAGAATAAGAGTTCCAGTATGATTTTTTGACTTAATGCTGGTCCAGTAAAGTCATTTTCTCTCTGTCTGTTCCTCTCTCCCCCTACACACCTCTGAAAATCTCATCCCAGTCCCCTTTTTGATCACTGCAGTCTGCTAAATACTGATATTTTCAATGGGACAAAGTTTAACCTAGACTCAAAGACTATTTTTTGGGTAAAGAACAAGGATCGACTACAGAGTCAGGGAAGGAAGCTTGCCCAATTTCCATCTGCACAAAAACACTTGGCCAGCACAGGAGCTAAAATATACCATGCAATAAAAATAAACATATAAAACCTCAAGTCCTGCAGTTAATGGGATGTGAAAATGTGTTTGCTACAGACACTGGGTGCCTGGGAGAAGACGTAGACACTTGTTTTGTCAATAAGCCCCCCGCCGCCCCCC
>NW_006783353.1:620439-628626 GCF_000442215.2 Lipotes vexillifer
AAGCCCCCCCCCCCCCCCCCCCCCCCCCACACACACACACTTAGTAAACAGTTGTCATTCGTTCCTGGAATCCACCAAACAAATATTCTCTGAATCGGCTTTAACTCAGCAACGTGGTAAGGGGCTCTGACAGGCTCTCGTTGTCTCCTCCCTAGAGGCTGTGCCCAGAATTCTCATTACTGTCCCTGCCGGACAGATCTCTGTAACAGGCAGTGTGGTAGAAAGCCAGCCAGACTGGAAGAAGAGCTGGAATTATACAAAATGAGTGTTAAAAAAAAGCATCCAACATGAGATTTACGCCCAGGGTCTCTTCAGAAGTCTTTCGTTAAATGCCTGCCTATAAGCTGAGAGTGTGATATCCTTTTTGAATGGCAAAAAAATCAAGTTGCGAAATTTTTATGGGCTGTATTCTGCATGGTAAATTTTAATCCCTGTTTTGCCAGCCTGAATTAATATTGCTTACATTTTTATTAGCCATTGATCTTTGAATAGGACAGTACAGGATATCAGCCTTCAATTTTGATAATTGAAGTGGGCGTGGCCGCAGTTTCCCTATGCCCTTTGTGTCCCACCAAAACCCTTACTGGTTCCCACAGTCTTTTTATACGTGAGGCTCCATCTTCTGTCCCTCACCACCCTGCCCCTAATTCAAGGAAAATGTATACAGTAAAAATCCTGAAATTAGAGAACACATTCAGGGCAAAGCCTCATTGCCAAAGTCCCTCTGCTTTATAAAATTATTCCAGAGAGTACTCGTTTAACTTAAAAGCTCCATGAACCTAAATAACTCCCTCTGAGTGCTTTTGAAAGCCACATCGGTTCACCTACAAGGTATCTGGCAGGTATTTGGTGACAGGAAGAGAACTATTTATTCCTGCAGTTTTTGTGTATGGATGACCTGGGAGATGGTCAAAGGAAGAGGAGACAGGAGAGCGAATTAGAAGAAGTTGCTGGCTGTGGTCTGGGAGTTCCGTGTCAGAGATCCCGTGAGGAGAGCCAGCTGGAGACAGGCTCTTGGCAGCTGGAGCTCAGTGGCTATGACTTGAGGACGACTTAGGGACTGGGGCTAGAGTTTGGGAATTTTCCACAGAGAGTGATACAAGTCCTGAAAAATGATACTGAGAGGAGAGAAGAGGACTCAATGAAGAGAAGCCAACATCTACTGAAAAGCACAAGAAGGGTGGGGTGGGAAGGGCAGAAAGTAGCTCCAACCCCACAATGTGTGTTGGGTGGAAATGAAGGAGATGAGTCTCCAGGAGGAAGGGGGGTGTGGAGGAAAGTATTAAACTTCATACAAGAGGCACCTTCTCTTTCTAATGCATCCAATCTCCTTTGAAAGGGGGAATTTCCCTCTTTGCCTCTCCAGGAACGTGACTTATTGCTACAACAACACTGTGTCACAAACCTCAGTGATAGAAAACAGTAAGCATGTATTACTCATGCATCTGCAGATGAGAGGGGAAGGAGAGGTGGGGGTGCTAATTTAGGCTGGACTCTTGGAGGGGGCACTGTGCTCCATGGATCCCTTATCCTCCTCCTTGAGCCAGTGGACTCTCTGGGGCATGTTGTTATGACAATGACAAGAGACCCAAGAGCACAAACCTACTGCGTAAGAGCATTTCAAGAGTCTCTGTCATAGCATGTCTGCTAACAGATGATTGACCAAAGCAAATCATGTAACTGAACCCTACATGAAAAGTTGGTGGAGATATGCTCTACCCCAGTGTGAGGCCAAATCAAGCCATGTGATCAAAATCAATATAGTACTCCCTTGGAAGTGAGGCAGTGGGAAGAAATATTTCTGAGGAGCTACCTAGTCTACCACAAATAAAGATGGCCACTTTGAAAACTTACATTTAGGCATAATTTAGCAAGAGATCAAACATGGAATAATAAAACCTAGTGATATTTCAAAATCAGTCTTTTGCCAGCCACGGTGCTGCTGTGGGGAAGTCCCAGTTCCATTCAGCACATGCATTGTGCTGAGTGCTGTGCATTTCATCAAAGATGAAAATGATGTCTTCTATCAAGCTGCCTTCAATTGGAAAAAGAGACAGTCATATATAAAAGTCACTATAATGAAAAGTCAAATGTCACAAGAATTATGAGCAGGAACAAAGGACTGTGGGTACAGAAAGGAGGTCAAGAAGAATTCCTCTTCTAAGTGACTGCTTAGAGATCAAGTTCAGAAAATAGAACATACTCTGGTTAATTTAAGAAGAAAGGGATTTATAGAAAATTAAAGTCTTACATAATCACTGAAGGGCTGAAAAGACACGTTTCAAAGTCCTACCGCAGAACTGGGCCACGCAGGGGGCTGCTGTTCCCTTCCCGAGTCTGAAGTGGCCTGTTGAATTGTGAATCTGCCATAAGAGATGCCAGCACCAGAACCAGCTGCCCCACCATGACCTTCCTGGCAAAAACGGATCCCTGCCATTATGCACCCTCTCCCAGTCGATTCTGAAATGATGGCTTATACATGTTCCAATAGTTGGCTAACCTTCAATCACATCAGACACCCTAGCTGCAAAAGAGACTTTATTAGAAGGAGGTTGGATGATGCTGAATCAATCCCTAATGTCTTCTGCAGGAAGTTCAGGGAAGACATCATCGAGAGTGTGGCATTGGTACCACGTCTTGGGAAGTGCTGCCTCATGTCAAGGGTGACATAAGATTCTGTTTATGGAAGTACTTTATAAATTGTAAAGCAGCAAACAAATATAAAGAAGACTTGCTTTATGCACTTCCAATGAAGTCCTCTTGAATGGGGTCACCATGGAGACCTTTTTCTCAGTAACAAGAATCTAGGAATAGCTTTGGCTTTCTCCTTCCACCAAATTTATGTGTTCCTGGAAGGCGTATATTTATTTTTCCATAACAATTTTTGAGCTTTTACTATATTACCTTACACTGTGCTAAGCCCAGTACATACATAATTTCATTTAGCCTTTTCTTATTTTGTTCATTTGGGTCCTCTCTCTTTTCTTCATGGTGAGCCTGACCAGAGGTTTGTCAATTTTGTTTATCCTTTCAAAAAACCAGCTCTTGGTTTTACTGATTTTTTCTATTTTTTAAAAATCTCTATCTTATTTATTTTCTCTCTGATCTTTATTATAGCCTTCCTTCTGCTGACTTTAGGTTTTGTTTGTTCCTCTTTTTCTCATTCTTTTAGGTGGTAGGTTAGGTTGTTTATTGGAGATTTTTCTTATTTTTTGAGGAAGACCTGTATTGCTGTGAATTTCCCTCTTAGGACTGCTTTTGCTGCATCCCCTAGATTTTGTATGGTTGTGTTTTCATTGTCATTTGTCTCAGAGTATCATTAAATTTCCTCTTTAATTTCATCAGTGACCCATTGGTGTTTTAGTGGCATGTGTTTTAGTCTCCATGTAATCATTTTTGTCTCATTTTTCTTTCCATGGTTAATTTCTAGTTTCATGCCATTGTGGTCAGAAAAGATGCTTGAAATAACCTCTTAAATTTGTTGTGGCTAGTTTTCTGTCCTACTCATTTAGTCTTTTCTATGAAGTACATTCTATTATTACCCTCAGAGAAGGTAAGTTACTTGTCAGACATCTCATGTTAATCAATTAGTTAGTTAATGACAGAGCTAGTCTAACACTAAAGTTCTTAAGCCCAGGCACCATGGCTCTTGGTAAAGCGAAGGGAGCAAAACGGATGAAAAGCAAAGTGTAGAGAATGGAGCTCGGGCAAAAGGCAGAGCTGGGAGAGGCTGCAAAAAGTGGCCCCAAGAAAAATTGTCAACCGGGAGGGGCTCTTCAGGGAGCTGGACCAAGCTCTGCTAAGGAAGGGGATGCACTCCCCTTCCTTAAGCCCTAGGAAATAAACAAAACTCCCATGAACAAGGCAAAAATATAGGGAAATATTAAGGAAGGTGAAACATTTGGTTCAGGCAGCTGACAAAATGCTTGGCAGTTTGTAACAGGTTGAATAAGCATTATTTTCAAATGCAAAGAATTTTGGCTGGAGTCAAAGCTTGAGGTTCAAGTGGTTGTTGGGAGAGAAGTTCTTTAGTTTCACCCAGGCTTAGTTTTGCTCTCAGCTCTGCCAGCAAGTAGCTATGAGACTTTTGGGACAAGCCACTGCATCTTGCCAGTTCTCATCTGTAAATGGGCTTAACAATA
The DNA here is from genome assembly GCF_000442215.2 of Lipotes vexillifer. Taxonomy (NCBI): domain Eukaryota; kingdom Metazoa; phylum Chordata; class Mammalia; order Artiodactyla; family Lipotidae; genus Lipotes; species Lipotes vexillifer. The sequence continues at coordinate 624,582 of NW_006783353.1, forward strand.
CCTGACTCATGGAATTGTTGAGAGACAAATTTGAGGTAATGTATGAACACCATGGTGCTCAGTACATTGTAAAGTACTCTGTGAATGGTATCTGCAGTCATTGTTTATGGGTACTTGGCCTTCTGATCTTAAGCTCATATGCTTTTCTTAGTTTTTGCTGATTTGTTGGTTGTTTAAACAGTTTTGCTGCTGGTGTATTTTGATGATAAAAGAGAAATAGAGAAGGCTGGGTATCTAGAAGTTACAGTATAGAAAGAGAACCCTTTAAGCAAGGGTAGGGATATATTTGTAGGAGTTGTAGAATTCCTTCAAATCCTCATAACTTTGTGAACCTGATCTATTAATCATGAAACATATTTGGATGATTGGAGTCCTGGGCCCTCATCCCATGCTTATGCACACTCTGTGGGAGAGTTAAGCCCTAGGAAATAAACAAAACTCCCATGAACAAGGCAAATATACAGGGAAATATTAATCCATGGGCCTGTGATTATCCTCAGAATATTCACGAAGGGCATCACATTAGCCTTGGCTATGGTGGCCAAAGCTCTGTGAGCAAAGACATAGTTGGTCATAAAGAAGACTTTGATGCCTTTTACCCTTTCATTTCTTTCTTAATTACCTTTCCACTTGCCACACAAATCATCCTGAACAGTTATGGTTTTTATAGGCTTCTGATGATCTGGCCTCTGATCTATTCCCTTTTCCACTTCTGCTGACTAATCCCTTCCTGCTTTCCTGTATCAGCCGATTTTTAAATGTCAGTCTGGGTAGGTTGATTTCAGAAGCTATATTTAAAAAGAGACCTGCCTGCATCTTTGGCTCTTTGCCGGGACAGCATACTTAAAGAGGGATGAGATCCAGGAGGCCATTTCTTATTTTCTTTTTAGATCGCATCTTGGAAGCAGAAGCACAGCTGTTCACATGGTATCCTGTGAACCCAGGGCAGGCTTTCTGCTGAGATTAGAAGCTCTCAGCCTTAGTCCTGAGGTCAGCCAGAAATTGTGGTTAAAACCACCCTGGAAATGCTGAAGGAAGCTGAAGGGAAAAGCTGTACCATGCAGTTGTCGTTGACTTACACATTTTCCGACCACGTGAGCCCTCTTCTCTGGACATGTCCCCAAGGGCTCTGGTAGGCAGCTATGATGCCAGGTCAGTGAGCCATTGCCACGCAGAGCACCACCCCCAAACCCAGTGGTCCCAAACAATAAGCTGTCACCAGTCCCGATGAATTTACAGACGGTCTGGCGGTTCTGCCGGTCCTGGCTGGGCTCCCTTTACACCTACAGTCAGCTATGGGGCAGGCAGGCAGCTCTGCTCATTGTGGCTCTGTTTGCTGCTGGATGCTGCACTAGGATGACCTCGGCTGGGACAACCAAGCCGTCCTCTGAATGACTCTAATCCTCACCAGGTTATTCTGAGTGCGTTGTCCTGGCAGTGGTAGCGTTCCAAGAGAGAAAATTAAAGTTTGCAGGACTTCTTGGCCTCAGTACTCCCACACCATCACCTCTGCTGTTTTTTGTTTTTTGTTTTTTTGCGGTACGCAGGCCTCTCACTGTTGTGGCCTCTCCCGTTGCAGAGCGCAGGCTCCGGACGCGCAGGCTCAGCGGCCATGGCTCACGGGCCCAGCCGCTCCGCGGCATGTGGGATCTTCCCAGACCGGGGCACGAACCCGTGTGCCCTGCATCGGCAGGCGGACTCTCAACCACTGCGCCACCAGGGAAGCCCTCTGCTGTTTTTTATAGATCAGAGCAAATTGCGAAGGCAGACAGATTGGAGAAGAGGTTTGGTAGAGGAATAGACGCCACCACTGCTGATGGGGGGAACTTAAAAGTCACATTGCAAAGCATGGCGGAGGGATAGGAATTAGCATTCTACCACACAGACTCCTTTCTTTATAACTTTGTATACTGCAGAGTGTTCTATGGCTTGACAAGTGTTTCCACATCCACAATCTCACTTGACTTGCCTAAGAATCCTGTAAAGTCAGTTTCATTCTTATGATCATTCCCATCGTACATATGGAGAAACTGAGGCCCAGATCAGTTCATTAGGTAGTTAATTAGGTGGAGTTGAGGTGGAGCCAAGACTTAAATACAGTTCTTATTGTAACCATGCCCCATGTGGTTTTCATGGCCCATGAGATGATGATTACATCAAAGGATGAAGGGAAAAGAAATGCTCTTGATGTAGCTAGATCGTGCGTGTCCAAAGAGTGGTGAGTCATTTTGTGTCTGCTGCTGCTGGCTCCATGCTGCTGAGGCATCTTGTGAAGCTCCCTCTGGCTGTGAGGGTCTCCTGAGCCATGCTAGGTCTCTGCTGCCAGGCCTGGGCACGGTGCCTTTATGGATGGTCTGGATGGCGGGCTCTTCATATCACATAGGAGAGGGCTGCCGGAGGTCTACCTGTGAGGCAGCATGGCTCTCCCAGAGGAACTAGCCCCTTAAGGCTGACTTGGGTTTACCTGTGTGAATGTTGGGTATACAGACAAGTGCCTCACACTTTCTTTTAGTAGGCAAAGAGAGTGCTTTGGCACATGTTTAAATCATTTTCTATCATAACATATGTTTCTGGACATTCAGCCTTTATCGTATTCACTCACTCATTTAATAAATATTTATTGAGTGTTTCCAATATGTCAGGCTCTGTTCTCGGAGGGTTCTGTGTCCTCTATGAGCTTAAGGTCTAATGGAGGATACAGACAAACATATAAATATACTATATATACATATATATTTACATGTGTATATACATATATGTACATATGTGCATATATTATATGTGTATAAATATACAGATGAACAGACAAATAACATTACATTAGTGTATATAAACACCATATATACATGTATATGTGTATATATGCAATGTAAACATTAATACATATAAATATACAGATAAACATATAAATAACTATAACTTTACCATCATTCATAAAGTTTATATGCTCTCCAAAGTCACACCCTAACAAAAGCCCCCTGACAATTTCCTGTCTTACCAGTATTGCAGAGGAGGTAACCCCACCCTAGGACAGGCTCAAGAAATGCCCAATGGAGAGGTAGAATCTTCACCAAGACTTTAACTTAATATATTTTTTAATGTGTGACTAATTATCTTTGTATTTACTCCAGTGTTGGCTTAGAGAAATTTTTGACTTATTAAAAGTTTCATTATGTAGAAAACTTTATTTATAGTGGTTCTTTTCTTCCAAGAGCTAGATTGGAGCTGTCCTCTTTTATTGTTGCTATTTAATAACAAGAAAACACCACCCAGGTTCTTTAATAAATCAGGTTTACGGTTTCATAATGTAAACATCTCTGTTATGTATACCTTCAAGTCAATAAATAATTATTATCTCCTATTATATACAAGACATATCTAGTTGGGATGTAATTTACATTAAGGGAAAGGTGAGTCCTTGATAGAAATGCGAATTCTCTGGATTTCTTGCTAGTTTAAATAGTATTCTTCATCCAGGAAATCCTCTTCAGAGATGCTATGATGCTTTCTCAATGAAAGTCTCAGTTTTTCAATATTTAACCATCTTATTAGTTTCTAAAGAAAACTTTAAAAATTTTTCCCAAGCACCTGAGATGATTTTTCAGAAAGGGAGAAAAAAAAGAAAAGAAACCAGTGCTCCCATGGCCCAGAGTTAAGATCCATTGTTAGGAAAACATGCTGGTTAATTACGTCTTTTACATGTGCTGGTTTATCTCTGTTAACCATAGTAAACATCTCACTGCTTAATTTGTTCTGTCAACCACAGCTTTTAAAAAACTGGGGCTCTCAGGCAGTTGAGGGTTTGTGTCTGCAGTATAATTTCACAGGCAGTTTTTTTCCTTCTAATTTTGTATTCTTGGCTCATTTACAGTCAGATATCTAACACTCCATGAAGCTTAAATATTTACCCATTGAGGTAATAATATACTTTATCATCTGTCAGCTTAGCCATAGAAGCTGGACTCCATACTCCTGATGCTCCCAGGCTCCTGTAGCTTCAAAAGTTTGTCATCAGCAACCCTGTGGAGCTCTCTCTTTCCCCATT
>NW_006783353.1:628644-667838 GCF_000442215.2 Lipotes vexillifer
GGATTTAGGCTATAATGTTTATCATCGTCACTGCATCATGACTCTCAAAATGCGGTCACAACATACTCCCTTTTTCTTTCCTGAAGGAATCCATAAGGTAATATTACTTGATAACTTTTATTTCACTAGTTGGATAAAATTATAGTTGGTGTCCCAAAAGGCTTGCGTGTAGGACCCTTTTTATACATCTTGTTAAAAATAAATGGTGGACTTCCTGCCCCTTACACAACACTGGACTTGTAACCCCTGGAGAAAGTGAAAAGGATGGAGTCACACTTCAAAGGCAAACTAATACACCTTCTTTTCTCTTTTTATTGAAAGGGGTTTTAATCATTTAGAAACCACATATCAATCAGCTACTTTTTTACAAGAGCCTGTGTCAGTAATTGAGTTTATCACTTGAAAGTCAAGACAGAAAATGAAATTGGTAATGCAAATGGCCCTTATCGCCCCTGGGGAAATTGTGTGCATCTCCGTGACTTTCAGCGTGCTTCTAGCAGCTAGTGATGTCATTTAAGCAATTGCTTCCTCTTCTCTGAATAGTCAAGGTTCTAGTTACCTATTTTTGCAGACCACTAAAACTAAGTACTGACTCGGGAACCTCATAAGTGGGTTAAGGCATCAAAGAAACTTGCCTGTTTTCTTGCAGTTTATGAATTAGCTAAATCTTACCTAGAAACAGATGCCTTCCAGGTTTAATAGTTAAGAAGCAAATGAGGCTGTCATTGTTTTATTTTTCGTGGTACTAAATTCACGTTGGTTTCCTCATATGATTACCCACATGTCAGCGGGACCTCCTGTAGGTCCCGACCCACAGGTAAACATGGGGTTAAGAGGGTGAGTTTAAGTATTGCTCAGCAGGAGGACTAACCAGTTATCCTTTTAACGTCTGTGGTCTTTGGTTTTGTTGGGTGAGCTCCGTGGTGGTGGGTGGGGAAAAGGGTGTCTCATTAATCATCTTCAATAAGAAACCACCTTCCTTAACAGAAGTAGTTTGCTTTCTTTTTAAAAAAAGTTTTACTGAAGTACAGTTGATTTTCAATGTTGTATTTAATTTCTGCTGTTGAATTTCTTTTTAAATTGAAAAAAATCACTACTTGAGAGAGCACTATATTCTGTTTTCCCTAAATATTAAAATTAAGAAAATTTAAAAATAGACAATAAGCAAGACCCCCAATTAACGAAGATAAATAAGCAAAATGCATATTGTATGCAGATCTCTCCCTGGCATCTTTAAAGATGTATTTGGACCTAGGAAAGCTGCTTTTGAGGAAAGACTTCTGAATGGAAGGAATAACTGTTGGAGAAAAAAAATGCTGTTATGGACACAGCATGTAATGTCAACTGGAACCATGCCCACGCACACGATCTGAAGTCAGGTCCCCCCGTTTGCGTGCAATCATGGGTGGGGTCTCTGTAGTGTGGTTAATATTTCACAAGCCTATTTAGCAGATTGACATCACAGAGGCTGTGAATTGCTACCTCATCAATAAGAGAAAACATTGCATTTTTTTTGGCAGTGACAGTGTTTTGTTTTAAAGAGAAGCTGGTTTACAAAGATGCCTATTATGACTCTCCTCTATGAATCTGAATATACTTGAAATTTAATTTAAGACTTCATCAGGGGAGGGATGGAGTGGGAGTTTGGGATTAGCAGATGCAAACTATTATATATAGGATGGACAAACAACAAGGTCCTACTGTATAACACAGGGGACTATATTCAATATCCTGTGATAAACCATAATGGAAAAGAATATAGAAAAGAATATATATATATGTATAAATGAATCACTTTCCTGTACAGCAGAAATTAACACAACATTGTAAAACTATGCTTCAAAACGAAAAATTTTTTAAGAAGACAGACTTCATCTGCTCTGATGATAGAGTATCCTACATTGATTGAAGTTGGTGAGGATGAGAGTCTACATTCTTAGCTGACTTCAAGGGACTTACCTGTTTGCTGTCATCCACTTATACTGGCTTGACTTCCATCCACCTTTTTTAGCATTTATTTTTTGAGACTTTAATATATAATTATCCTATTGATTTAAATAAAACAAGCACTAGTTTCCCAACAGTTGGGTTGTTTTAACAGGTGATTGACATCTTTCAAATGTTAACAAATCTTTTCTAGAAACCCACAAGAGAACTAGGAGATGGTGGAAGTTTCTTCTAGAACAATCTATAGTGCCCTTCTGCTCCTGCCATCCGCCGTGGAGCGTGTTCCAGCCACCATTTTCTTGCAGCTATCAGATGTGTTAAGGGGGAGAGGTGAAGAGACAAGGAACAAGGAAAGAGTCACTTAGAGCTCCTTGAGACTGGGTCTCAGAGTGGTTCTGGTGATTTAAAGAAGCAAACAGAGTTCCATGTGATCCTCATCTCCAGGGCTATGGAGATGCACAGTAAATGCACAGTAACTATGGTTAACTGTGAGATGCAGGGCATTAGCTAAAGCTGAGGTCAGCATGGCACAGACTCCACTGTTATTCCCATCCTCTTGTACCATAAATTTCTTCACCTTCATGCACAGGACACCACTTACATGAATTTTATGCTTAAACTGTACTCTGACTTAAACTGTACCGTGACTGTCAGACAGGAAAGGCAGGCCCTACAGTGTCTGAAACGAGAGAACGGTACGCTTTGTCTCATGCCAGTCTGGGCTAGTGCTCAGTTTGTGATTCTGCATCCCTTGGAAGTGACCCTGAAATTACCTGAGGAAGCCCGGAGAGCAGGACGACAGCTCAGGTGTGTCAGTGGAGGTCCCTTTGTGTGTGTGTACTGAGAACCCACACCAGCACTTAGAACTTCGATGAAAGAGGTTTCAGCCGTCAGGTCAGGCAGCCTTTGGAAAATTCTGCCTGCTGGGTTTAATTTCAGAACCTTGGCCTGTTTTATTCAGACGGACAGCCATCACACGTCTTTCTTTCTTTCTTTCTTTCTTTTTTTTTATCCTTTTCATCCTTGGCCTCATTACCCTTTGCCATTCACTTGTTGGAAAGAGAGGGGAGTGAAATTGGCCGGGGGCGAAGAGGGAAGCTGAATTAAATCCTGCATGTGACAAAAACCTGTGAAAAATTTTCCAAAGGACTTTCCTCTGAAACTGTGAGATGGTGAGACCAGTGGGGGGCGTCAGTGCAGCAGAAATCTAATTGAGTTTCTCAGTCCCTCTATTGATGTCTCTGGGACACAGCTGTAGTACAAATAGACTGGGGGAGGGGAAGATCATCCCTCAAATCATTTGTCTTTGAAATTGTGTATTAGCCTATTTTCTCCAGATACTGCCATTCAAAACCTGGAGGGCTTACTGCCATTCAAAACCTGGAGGCCATTCAAAACCTGGAGGGCTCTGCTTGGTATATTCAGTTTGCCTAAGAAATAGCTCTTTTTTTTTTTTTTTAATTTTTTTTAACATCTTTATTGGGGTATAATTGCTTTACAATGGTGTGTTAGTTTCTGCTTTATAACAGAGTGAGTCAGTTATACATATATATATGTTCCCATATCTCTTCCCTCTTTGTCTCCCTCCCTCCCACCCTCCCTATCCCACCCCTCCAGACAGCCACAAAGAACCGAGCCGGTTCTTTCTCTACCAAATATGCCCTTTCACATTTGCAACAAAAGTTGACCTTGGGCTGCAGATGAGGTCCTGTGTCTTCCAAAACTATGTAAAATATGTCATGTTCTATTTATTATACGCTCTACCAGGGCCTGATTTTCATTGTAAATAAAAAATAAGCTAAGCAGGCAGATGAATTAGCACTTTTCTTTTTAATGTGATTTTAGTTATTTTTTTATACAGCAGGTTCTTATTAGTTATCCATTTTATACGCATCAGTGTGTACATGTCAATCCCAATCTCCCAATTCATCACACCACTCCACCCCCACTTTCCCCCCTTGGTGTCCATACGTTTGTTCTCTACACCTCTGTCTCAATTTCTGCCCTGCAAACTGGTTCATCTGTACCATTTTCTAGGTTCCACATATATGTGTTAATATACGATATTTGGTTTTCTCTTTCTGACTTACTTCGCTCTGTATGACAGTCTCTAGATGCATCCACGTCTCTACAAATGACCGAATTTCGTTCCTTTTTATGGCTGAGTAATATTCCATTGTATATATGTACCACATCTTCTTTATCCATTCGTCTGTCGATGGACATTTAGGTTGCTTCCATGACCTGGCTATTGTAAATAGTTCTGCAATGAACGTTGGGGTGCATGTGTCTTTTTGAATTATGGCTTTCTCTGGGTACACGCCCAGTAGTGGGATTGCTGGGTCTATGGTAATTCTATCTTTAGTTTTTTAAGGAACCTCCATACTGTTCTCCATAGTGGCTGTAACAATTTATATTCCCACCAACAGTGCAAGAGGGTTCCCTTTGCTCCATACCCTCTCCAGCATTTGTTGTTTGTAGATTTTCTGATGATGCCCATTCTAACTGGTGTGAGGTGATACCTCATTGTAGTTTTGATTTGCATTTCTCTAATAATTAGTGATGTTGAGCAGCTATTCATGTGCTTCTTGGCTATCTGTTTGTCTTCTTTGGAGAAATGTCTATTTAGGTTTTCTGCCCATTTTTGGATTAGGTTGCTTGTTTTTTAATATTGAGCTGCATGAGCTGTTTATATATTTTGGAGATTGATCTTTGTCCGTTGATTCATTTGCAAATATTTTCTCCCATTCTGAGGGTTGTCTTCTCGTCTTGTTTATGGTTTCCTTTGCTGTGCAAAAGCTTTTAAGTTTCATTAGGTCCCATTTGTTTATTTTTGTTTTTATTTCCATTATTCTAGAAGATGGATCAGAAAACATCTTGCTGTGATTTATGTCAAAGAGTGTTCTTCCTCTGTTTTCCTCTAAGAGTTTTATAGTGCCTGGTCTTACATTTAGGTCTCTAATCCATTTTGAGTTTATTTTTGTGTATGGTGTTAGGGAGTGTTCTACTTTCATTCTTTTACATGTAGTTGTCCAGTTTCCCCAGAGCCACTTACTGAAGAGACTGTCTATTCTCCATTGTACATCCTTGCCTCCTTTGTCATAGATTAGTTGACCATAGGTGTGTGGGTTTATCTCTGGGCATTCTATACTGTACCACTGATCTATATTTCTGTTTTTGTGCCAGTACCATATTATCTTGATTACTGTAGCTTTGTAGTATAGTCTGAAGTCAGGGAATACGATTCCTCCAGCTAGGTTTTTTTCCCTCAAGACTGATGTGGAAATTCAGGGTCTTTTGTGTCTCCATACAAATTTTAAGATATTCTGTTCTAGTTCTGTAAAAAATGCCATTGGTAATTTGATAGGGATTGCACTGAATCTGTAGACTGCTTTGGGTAGTATAGTCATTTTCACAATATTGATTCTTCCAATCCAAGAACATGGTATATCTCTCCATCTGTTGGTATCATATTTAATTTCTTCCATCAGTGTCTTATAGTTTTCTGCATACAGGTCTTTTGTCTCCCTAGGTAGGTTTATTCCTAGGTATTTGATTCTTTTTGTTGCAATGGTAAATGGGAGAGTTTCCTTAATTTCTCTTCCATATTTTTCATCATTGGTGTATAGGAATGCAAGAGATTTCTGTGCATTAACTTTGTATCCTGCTACTTTACCAAATTCATTGATTAGCTCTAGTAGTTTTCTTGTAGTGTCTTTAGGATTCCCTATCATGTCATCTGCAAACAATGACAGTTTTACTTCTTCTTTTCCAATTTGGATTCCTTTTATTTCTTTTTCTTCTCTGATTGCCATGGCTAGGACTTCCCAAACTATGTTGAATAATAGTGGTGAGAGTGGACATCCTTGTCTTATTCCTGATCTTAGAGGAAATGCTTTCAGTTTTTCACCATTGAGAATGATGTTTGCTGTGGATATGTCATATATGGCCTTTATTATGTTGAGGTAGGTTCCGTCTATGCCCACTTTCTGGAGAGTTTTTATCACAAATGGGTGTTGAATTTTGTGAAAAGCTTTTTCTGCATCTGCTGAGATCATCATATGGTTTTTATTCTTCAGTTTGTTAATATGGTGTATCACTTTCATTGATTTGCATATATTGAAGAATCCTTGTATCCCTGGGCTACATCCCGCTTGAACACGGTGTATGATCCTTTTAATGTGTTGTTGGATTCTGTTTGCTAGTATTTTGTTGAGGATTTTTGCAACTATATTCATCAGTGATATTGGTCTGTAATTTTCTTTTTTTGTAGTATGTTTGTCTGGTTTTGGTATCAGGGTGATAATGGTGGCCTCATAGAATGAGTTTGGGAGTGTTCCTTCCTCTGCAATTTTTTCAAACAGTTTGAGAAGGCTGGGTGTTCGCTCTTCTCTAAATGTTTGATAGAATTCACCTGTGAAGCCATCCGGTCCTGGACTTCTGTTTGTTGGGAGATTTTTAATCACAGTTTCAGTTTCTTTACTTGTGATTAGTCTGTTCATATTTTCTGTTTCTTCCTGCTACAGTCTTGGAAGGTTATACCTATCTAAGGATTTGTCCATTTCTCTCAGGTTGTCCATTTTATTAGCATAGAGTTGCTTGTAGCAGTCTCTTAGGATGGTTTCTGTTTTTGTGGTGTCTGTTGTAACTTCTCGTTTTTCATTTCTAATCTTATTGATTTGAGTCCTCTCCCTCTTTTTCTTGATGAGTCTGGCTAATGGTTTATCAATTTTGTTTATCTTCTCAAAGAAGCAGCTTTTAGTTTGACTGATGTTTGCTATTGTTTTCTTTGTTTCTGTTTCATTTATTTCTGCTCTGATCTGTATGATTTCTTTCCTTCTGCTAACTTTGGGGTTTTTTTGTTCTTCTTTCTCTAGTTCCTTTAGGTGTAAGGTTAGATTGTTTATTTGAGATTTTTCTTGTGTCTTGAGGTAGGTTTGTATAGCTATAAACTTCCCTCTTAGAACTGCTTTTGTTGCATCCCATAGGTTTTGGATCGTGTTTTCATTGTCATTTGTCTCTAAGTATGTTTTGATTTCCTCTTTGATTTCTTCAGTGATCTCTTGGTTATTTAGTAACGTGTTGTTTAGCCTCCATGTGTTTGTATTTTTTATGTTTTTTTTCCCCAGTAATTCATTTCTAACCTCATAGCGATGTGGTCAGGAAAGAGGCTTGATAGGATTTCAATTTTCTTAAATTTACTGAGGCTTGGTTTGTGACCCACGATGTGATCTATCCTGGAGAATGTTCTGTGTGCACTTGAGAAGAAAGGGTAAGCTGCTCTTTTGGGATGGAATGTCCTAGAAATATCAATTAAATCTATCTGGTCTATTCTGTCATTTAAAGCTTCTGTTTCCTATTAATTTTCTCTTTGGATGATCTGTCCATTGGTATAAGTGAGGTGTTAAAGTCCCCCACTTTTATTGTGTTACTGTCAATTTCCTCTTTTAGAGCTGTTAGCAGTTGCCTTATGTATTGAGGTACTTCTATGTTGGGTGCCTGTATATTTATAATTGTTATATGTTCTTCTTGGATTGATCCCTTGATCATTATGTAGTGTCCTTCCTTGTCTCTTGTAACATTCTTTATTTTAAAGTCTATTTTATATGATATGAGTATTGCTACTCCAGCTTTCTTTTGATTTCCATTTGCATGGAATATCTTTTTCCATCCATTCACTTTCAGTGTGTATGTGTCCCTAGGTCTGAGGTGGGTCTCTTGTAAGATGGCATATATATGGGTTTTGTTTTTGTATCCATTCAGCAAACCTGTGTCTTTTGGTTGGAGCATTTAATCCATTCATGTTTAAGGTAATTATCAATATGTATGTTCCTATGACCATTTTCTTAATTGTTTGGGGTTTGTTTTTGTAGGTCCTTTTCTTTTGTGTTTGCCACTTAGAGAAGTTCCTTTAGCGTTTGTTGTAGAGCTGGTTTGGTGGTGCTGAATTCTCTTAGCTTTTGCTTGTCTGTAAAGCTTTTGATTTCTCCATCAAATCTGAATGAGATCCTTGCTGGATAGAGTTATCTTGGTTGTAGGTTCTTCCCTCTCATCACTTTAAGGTTACCATGCCACTCCCTTGTGGCTTGTAGGGTTTCTGCTGAGAAATCAGCCGTTAACTTTATGGGAGTTCCCTTGTATGTTATTTGTCCTTTTTCCCTTGCTGCTTTCAATAATTTTTCTTTGTCTTTAATTTTTGCTAATTTGATTACTGTGTGTCTTGGTGTGTTTCTCCCTGGGTTTATTCTGTATGGGACTCTCTGCGCTTCCTGGACTTGGGTGGCTATTTCCTTTCCCATGTTAGGGAAGTTTTCGACTATAATCTCTTCAGATATTTTCTCAGCTTCCTTGTCTCTCTCTTCTCCTTCTGGGACCCCTATAACGCGAATGTTGTTGCATTTAATGTTGTCCCAGTGGTCTCTTAGGCTGTCTTCATTTCTTTTCATTCTTTTTTCTTTATTCTGTTCCACAGCAGTGAATTCCAGCATTCTGTCTTCCAGGTCACTCACCTGTTTTTCTGCCTCAGTTATTCTGCTATTGATTCCTTCTAGTGTATTTTTCATTTCAGTTATTATATTGTTCATCTCTGTTTGTTTGTTCTTTAATTCTGCTAGTTCTTTGTTAAATATTTCTTTCATCTTCTCTATCTTTGCCTCCGTTCTTTTTCCAAGGTCCTGGATCATCTTCACTATCATTATCCCGAATTCTTTTTCTGGAAGGTTGCCTATCTCCGTTTCATTTAGTTGTTTTTCTGGGGTTTTATCTTGTTCCTTCATCTGGTACATAACCCTCTGCCTTTTTATCTTATCTATCTTTCTGTGAATGTGGTTTTTGTTCCACAGGCTGCTGGTGTTTGAGGGTCTCCTGCAGAGGTGGCAGGTGGCTGTGGCTCACGGTGGGGACAAGGACACTGGTAGCAGAATTTCCAGGAAGTACTCCTTGGCGTGAGCCCTCCCACAGTCCACCATTAGCCCCACCAAAGACGATTAGCACTTATTTTGAGTTGAGCTGAAAGTAAATTAGTTTGACAAAGATACTTATTTAAATCAAACAGTATGAAACCACAGAACAAATTACTAACACAGGTGTGTGTGAGAGAGAGAGAGAGAGACTGTGTGTATGCGGTGTGTGTGTGTGTTGCTAATATTGGCAGTTAGCTGTAGCAGTTATGGCAAAATGTTGGTGTCCGGGGAAGGAAGGGAGAGATGGGAACTTGTTTCCAGTGTGCGTTCCAACATATGAAAGCATAAAATGGTACCCTCTCAATGGACTATGACATTTCTTACAGCCTCACCTTTGGAATGTTGTTTGGATGTCTTAGGAGACCTCGCATTTTGGAAACCTTAGCAGAGGGAGACCCACAGGCTCCTGGGGCAGTGTGTGCTGCTAACGCATCCCGCCCACTTGGGCAGCTCCGTCCACTTACAGAGCATCCATAAGATAGACTGTCAGTGTGTGTCTGGTGATCGGAGAATGTATTGCTTAACTCAGGACACTTTTGAAAGTGAAGTGGATCTCAGAGCAAACCAGCATCCTAGTTATAGGCTCTTTGTTTTTAGTTCACGATTCTTTCTCTGATGAGGTCCAAAAGCAGAAAGCATATTTTTATTCAATTTTGATATATGTGTTTGATGAAACCAGCATCATCTTAGGAGAGACCTTTGTTTTAGTGAAAATGATACACACTCATTGTAAAAACAAATTGGAAAACCCAACAATACAGAAAGTGCAAGACAAGTAAAAATCCATTGTGGTGTCAGAACCAGGAGATAACTAGTGTTAACAGTTTGGTAAACATTCTTCTGGTCTTCTCTACATATAGGCATATGTACACAGATACACGAATATACTTTTACACAAATGGGATCATATTATATATAATGTTCTACAGTTTGCTTTTCTTCAGTAAACACTTAGACGTCTTTCCATGGTGTCTGATATAGGTCTGCACCATTTTCAATGGCTACACACACAAGAGAATGCATGTATTATACCACTGTTTTACATAATTCAGTCTTGCATTATTGACATTTGCTTCTACACTTTTTGTAGTTTAATTTTTATTTTATATTGTAGTATAGTTGTTTTACAATGTTGCGTTAGTTTCAGGTATATACATATACCTATTCTTTTTCAGTTTCTTTTCCCATATTGGTTATTACAGATTATTTAGTAGAGTTCCCTGTGCTATACAGTAGGTCCTTGTTTATCATCTATTTTATATATTGTTGTGTGTATATGTTAATCCCAACCTCCTAATTTATCCCTCCCCTCTACATTTTTAACATAAATAACAGAGGTGAATGCTCTGGTATACACTTTTTGATTGTAATTTTAACCCCTTCTCTGTCTTTCATGAAAGCATGTCAGAGGAGTGAGAGATGTGTTACATTGGGATAATCTGAAATGCTTTTAACTTACTTTGAAGAAGGAGGAAGAGGAAGAGTTACTTGAAAATTCCTATGCTGTAACCTGGTTAATAATAAGTTGCCTATGCACTGCACACCTGATTGAGCGCCAGCAGTATCTCTGGACCCTTGTCTAAAGTATAAACTCTCCTGCCCCAAGTATTCTTTTCCGTCACCCCTGATCTCTGCCTATAGAGCCCTGTGTCTTAAGTCTCCATCACATTTCATTCTTCAGTTCTGATGTTTAATCCATTTCATTTCGTGCAAGAGTCATTTTCATGTTTTCTCACCCCTCCCCGAGAGATGATGTGTTTTTCCTACTTATTCCTTGTTAGCAGCCTCGGTGGCTCGTTTGTGTGAGGTGCTGAACTAGGGCAAGTGACACAGGCAGTGGGGCTCAAACCGCTAACAGCAGCATCTGACCACTTTGCCTGCCTACAGGTGCTCTTCACGGAGTGTCTAGCAGACTGAGAATGTTTTGCCAGGTAACAACCCTCCCTCCTTATTAGTTAAAGGACCACCAATAAATGTAAGGAAAGGGTAGTTGAAATGTTTGAAAACTGCTGAAAACTGCTATACTCTCTGTAAGTCCAATTGGTTTAAAGTGTTGACTTCTTGAAGAAATGTCCCGAGAGTCACTTGTTGCTAAAAAATAAGCGTGGCTTAGTCAGCTCAGGGTGGGATTAAGATAATGATCAGTAATATGCCATTTGTCAGTGGAAAAGTTCAAGGAAGAAGTAAAAGAGCCACCCACCATTCTGGCTGGCCTTCTTTCATTCTAATTAGAGAGAGACCAAGGGCCTGATGGAAGGCCACCATCTCCCCAGGGACCTCTGATAGAGGCTGGGAGGCCTGATGGAGGCTTCTTTTCTTCACCTGAAAAGGAAAACTCAGCAACGTTAGAAACACAAATACAGCATTTGCTTTCATTTAGAGTAGCTAGAATCAGTTACTCCTAGGAACTGTGATGCCCCAAATGGCAAACGGAGGGTATAACTTCTGAGCAACAGCTAGAAATGACAAAAGCAAGCTTCTGATCAAGAATGTGAAGTGAGGTTTTTTTGAAAGTCAGAATAAGATGAATGAAGATTTGTTAGAAACTACTGATAGTTAATTATGGTCAAAGTACCACAAGATTGAGCTTGGGGGGTGCGGGGTTGTTGTTGTTTGCTTTATTTCTTCCCCCTGAAGTTCAGAGACAGTCACATGACATTTATTCAATGCCAAGAGCACGTAGATCAATGTATGGAGGACTGTGACATTGAAATGTGGAGCTAAGTTATAGATGAATGAATGAATAAGTAAATAAATAAAGGACACAGCTTTATATAGAAGAATTCAAAATGTAATGGTTGAGTTGTATTCAGCTTTCCTCCCCAGTTAAAAATTCTCTCTCCCGTGGGCTTCCCTGGTGGCGCAGTGGTTGAGAGTCCTCCTGCTGATGCAGGGGACACGGGTTCGTGCCCCGGTCCGGGAAGATCCCTCATGCCACCGAGCGGCTGGGCCTGTGAGCCATGGCCGCTGAGCCTGCGCGTCCGGAGCCTGTGCTCCGCAACGGGAGAGGCCACAACAGTGAGAGGCCCGCGTACCGCCAAAAAAAAAAAGTCTCTCTCCCACCTCTAGTTACTGAACAATCTTATATTTATTGAGTGCTTTTGGTGTGCAGCCCGCTGTGAAATAGGTAATGTTGGTACTCATTTTCTGGCAATAAAAGCTATTGAGTTCTAGAAATTTAAAAATAATTTTTCACAGCTAAGGCCTCTGACACATATAATGTTTAGAAGAAAAACATGGCAGTTTGTAGATGCGTGTTTGAAAATCTGGTGCCCTCGCATCATACTTCCCAAGGCCTTTGTTGTCATTCCCAGAAGAGACTTTCTGGCAGGTTGGGCTGACTCGTGTGTTGCTTCCATTCCTACTATAGTCCACGAGAAAGTGCTAGGGGAGCTGTGCCCATTCTATCCTAAGAAGCAGGTGGGATAACTAGCTGAATCTGGTCTTTTCTGGAATGCACATGGGTCATCCTGTTTTGCTTTTGCCCTAAATTAAAAAAAAAAATCATACCATCATCATTTCAGAACCATTTAAAATAGTCTGAAAGAGTTGAATCAGGATTGGGCTTGGGATTTTCTCTCTGTTCATGCACTTCCTCAAATCCTTCGCTAGATGGTGTTCCAAATCAATTCCTGATCTCTACATGATTGCTTTGGTCCAGGAAAATGGGGGAAACACACAGCCATCCCTCTGTAACTGACCGTGGTCCCTCCCTCTACCTTCAAGAATGGCTGGACTTTTCCCCGCTACCCAGTGAGTAGTCCTGCATATTGTTGACCTATGTTGCAGGCCATATGTGTCCGTATATGGGAGTGGTTCTGACAGGAGACATTTCTGTGGGATTGGCAGGAAGCTTTGCTAGACTCATCATCAGCGGCCCCCATGACTCTCGCTGGTGCTGGAAATCACAAGCAAATTCATTTTAACCCCCTGGTGACGATGGTCGATTCAAACCACAAGCCACTATCCCGACAGGAACTGAAACCCGAGTGTGGCCCCTGAGTGGGGCCAACAGATGAGTAATGAATAGAAATATTTACAGAAGGTGATAGACCTGGGAAATGTACAGATCTGTGCCCACATATGTAAATCTTGGATCTGTGTTTGTTAGACGGGACTGTGTCTAGGGTCTTCATTTCAAAGGAAATGATGAATTAATGTTGCTTTTCTCAAATACTGAAAAATTCATTTGATTCACAAATGGTATTGGAGACTATCTTTCAAAAACAAACTGGATTTGAGGATGCTACAAAAATGACGGTCCAAGTATGGTACTGGCACAAAAACAGAACTATAGATCAATGGTACAGGATAGAAAAGCCAGAGACACACCCATGCACATATGGTCACCTTACCTTTGACAAAGGAGGCAAGAATATACAATAGAGAAAAGACAGTCTCTTCAGTAAGTGGTGCTGGGAAAACCGGACAGCTACATGTGAAAGAATGAAATTAGAACACTTCCTAACACCATACACAAAAATAAACTCAAAATGGATTAAAGACCTAAATATAAGGCCAGACACTATAAAACTCTTAGAGGAAAACATAGGAAGAACACTCTGTGACATAATCACAGCAAGATCCTTTTTGACCCACCTCCTAGAGTAATGGAAATAAAAACAAAAATAAACAAATGGGACCTAATGAAACTTAAAAGGTTTTGCACAGCAAAGGAAACCATAAACAAGACAAAAAGACAACCCTCAGAATGAGAGAAAATATTTGCAAATGAAGCAACTGACAAAGGATTAATCTCCAAACTATACAAGCAGCTCATGGAGCTCAATATCAAAGAAACAAACAACCCGAACTATATATAATAACCTGTGATAAACCACAATGGAAAAGAATGTGTATGTGTGTATAACTGAGTCACTTTGCTGCACAGCAGAGATTGGCACAACATTGTAAATCAACTGCACTTCAATAAAAAAAATTTTAAAAACAAACAAACAGCCCGATCCAAAAATGGGTGGAATACCTAAATAGACACTTCTCCAAAGTAGCCATACAGATTGCCAACGAACACATGAAAAGATGTTCAACATCACGAATCATTAGAGAAATGCAAATCAAAACTACAACGGGGTATCACCTCACACCGGTCAGAATGGCCACCATCAAAAAATCTACAAACAATAAATGCTGGAGAGAGTGTGGAGAAAAGGGAACCCTCCTGCACTGTTGGTGGGAATGTAAACTGATACAGCCGCTATGGAGAGCAGTATGGATGTTCCTTAAAAAACTGAAAATAGAACTACCATATGTCCCACTACTGGGCATATACCCTGAGAAAACCATAATTCAAAAAGATACATGTGCCACAGTGTTCATTGCAGCACTATTTACAATAGCCAGGACGTGGAAGCAACCTAAATGTCCACTGACAAATAAAGAAGATGTGGCCCATATATACGATGGAATATTACTCAGCCATAAAAAGGAACAGAATTGAATTCTTTGTAATGAGGTGGATGGACCTAGAGTCTGTCATACAGAGTGAAGTAAGTCATAAAGAGAAAAACAAATACCATATGCTAACGCACGTATATGGAATCTAAAAAAACAGTACTAATGAACTTAGTGGCAGGGCAGGAGTAAAGATGCAGACGTAGAGAACGGACTTGAGGACACAGCAGGGGAAGGGGAAGCTGGGTTGAAGTGACAGAGTAGCACTGACATATATACACTACCAAATGTAAAATGGATGGCTAGTGGGAAGCAGCCACATAGCACAGGGAGATCAGCTTGATGCTTTGTGACAACCTAGAGGGGTGGGATAGGGAGGGTGGGAGGGAGGCTCAAGAAGGAGGAGATATAGGGATACATGTGTATGTATAGCTGATTCACTTTGTCGTACAGCAGAAACTAACACAGCATTGTAAAGCAATTATACTCCAATGAAGGTATTAAAAAAATGACAGTCCAGTGAGATACATGAATAGATATGAACTTATCCTACTTAGTTCCACAGTTCCTCATGCTGTCCTCCCCAGGCTGTGCTCCATTATTCAGATAGCTAAACACACCGTCACTTTGACAGCTGTATATGCAGTTGATTCCTTATTGTCAGTAGCCAAGGAAACTGAAATTTTTCATGACATGTTTGTGTCTGGAGGCAGCTCCACGGGAAAAAAGAACTTTTTAGACAACCCAGTGGTCTGGGTCTACAATCTCTGGGAGGCAACAATGGCCTGGTTCCACTTGTGGTGATTCTGCTGTTGCCATAAACAGAGCAGAGCCCAGTTCTAACGGACTGATCTGAGGATATGCTTCGTGTGCAAGGCTTAGTCTGGGCCTGTGATGATGAAAATCATCTGAGCGGCAAAGAGAAAAGTGCAAGACCCTGAAAGGCGCTATGGTTTAGAGACATCACTATATAACCGCTGTGATTTTACAGGGTACCCAAGAGAGCCTGTGAAGATGCAGGATGGACGTTTCTGGCCTCAACTGCATGCTCGCACAGAGGGATCTTTCAGTGGCCTTCTGCCCTTTAATGCTCAAAGTCGCACGAGCTCATTTTCATTCTCCTCCATGGCCAGCCCTCAAGAACGCTTAAAGGCAACGCTGAATTCATAGCAAACGAATGGTTTTTGTACATGTGATCGCTCTGGTTCATTCTTTCAAACATTTAAATGGCATTTTTTACTGGCAATTATTTTAATAATTTTTTTCTTGAGTCCCCAAATTATACTTCATTTTTATTTGTTGACGTTCCTGAGAGTGTGAGATGCCTGATGGCCTAGAGAAAAGTACAAAGCAGAAGGAGAAAGAAGCTTCTCACGGAAATGTTAGCCCACCTGTCACCCTGCTGCCCAGTGGGATGGGCCCCGCTGCCATTTTTCATGCCGATGTGAAAACACTCATGGTCATGTCTGTTTGCCTCGCTCATGATCTTCATAAGGAGGTTCCTGTACTTGACTTAACATTGGAATCACAGGGAAATTTTGGTAAAAGTCATATTTCCAGGCTCAACTTCTTAGAGAATGAAGGTTCTGTAGGTCTGCGGTAGGTGGTACCCTAAAATCTGCATTTTTAACAAGCATCTCCAGATGATTCCAAGGCAATGTGTCCACATTCCAGAAGCAGGGTGCTCCAGGGCTCGTGTAAATGATACTGTCTTCACTCACCACTATACTTGAAGTATGTGAACATCAGGATTAGATGAACATTAACTCATCTCCCTTTTCTGTACTCCCTTCTCCATATGTTTATTTAAACACACAACCATACCATCACCTCAGAACAATTTCACTTACCTTAAAAATCTCCCCTACCCTGTGAAAAAGTAGAAGTTTCCTTAAGTATATAACCAGTTTTACAGGAGAATATTTCTCCCTTCCTTTGTACACTATTCCAGGAGGAAGGTGTTCATACCTGCCTTGGTGTCCTGCAAGGCAACAGTGATAGATAAGATACATGTCAGATCATCCATCTTCTAGGCAGAAAAGACACTGTGTGGTTGTTGATGATGTTGGTCATTATTTTGGCAGTAGAAGAAATGGAAAGAATGGAGGGGAGGGGATTTTAAAATTCGGGGACATGGTGAGTCCAAGAGGAGGACTGGACGATAAATTTAAGATGCTAAATCAGGCCCCAAAAATGTATTGAAAAAAATATATACTTTTCTCTGGTGGCATGTACATTTAGAGGAAGAAAAAAGTTGGTTCACTTATCTCAACAGCTGTCTCTATGGCTCATGCACCAAAGATGCTGGATATCGACCATGGGGTCCTAAGCACATCTGACCCTAACGATTTATGTCAGAAGACATTTAACACAACATAGAGCAACGTAGTATTGAGATTCATTGTCTTTTAAAAGAAAACTTGAGTTCAGTAAGTCACAAAATTGAGTTCTGTGTAATTGAGCAGATAGGTCTAAGATCTTATTTTCTGTTCCTTGTCCATGCAGAACAAGCTCTAATGCAAGGCTTTGGGAATTTCATGACTTTGCTATAGAACACAGAGTTACTAGCTATCATTCAAAATACACCCCTGAATTGAAAATAAAGCACTTCCATGTCAGGTCAATATAATTAAGAATCTAATTAACGGTCATGTAAATCATGACAGATATTAATATTTATTCTTAGTTATCCTGTTTGTCAGATCAAACCAATTGCTCAGCAAATGTTGACTTAAAGGATTCTCTGCTTCGCCTCATTACTGTTTGACCTCATGCGTTAACTCAGCATGCATTAAATAGGTCTAAAGTGAGAATCCACTCTGAGTCTGTAGAGCAGAATGAAGAAGGATGCAAGGAGCTGAAACTCATGGAGCGCTTTACTCACTGGCACTTTATAGTTCATCTGAATTAATTCCTCCAAAAGCCTTATGAAGTGGCTTTTGTTATCTCTGTGGCAAAACCGAGGAATTATGCATGTCCTTCCGTGGCTGCTAGGTGGGGCTTTGGATGTTAAAACAATAGAAACGTGGTTGTAAAACATTAGGCTGGTTTTAAGATTTTTTTTTTGTTTCTTTGTGTGTTTTTTAAGTTTTCTTACGCTATAGCAGGGTCAGCCCCCAGACCAAATCCAGCCCAGTGTTCGTTTTTGTAAATAAATTATGTTGGAACACAGCCACAGTCTGTGTTCTGTATTATCTACAGTTGCTTTCACTTACAACCTGAGTAGTTGCAACAGAAATTGTATGGCCTTCAAAGCCTAAAGTTTTTACTACCTGGTCCTTTATAGAAAAAGTTTGCCAACCCCTGTGCCACAGATTCATGCTCTCTCTATATGACTAAACCACTTTCATGATGGCAGATATTCATCGAATAATAGCTTAGAATCACCAGATTGTTGCCTTGACATTGTGGAAATCTAAGTGTGTGGTGTCATCAGGGCTTGAGGGCTTTAGTCTCCCTTGTCTAATGTGGGAAGAATTAGTTAGATCCAAACTTCCAAACAAGCACGAGTTACCTAGTTTCCTCTAAAGTGGGACTCAGCCTAGATTTAACCTTCTATAACTTAGTTTGAGTCACATTCATTAGGGTTCACTTAGTTATACTACAGAACAAGTGAGCTCCCCTTCCCCAATCTCAGGTTTCTTTCTTTTTTTTTTTTTGCGGTACGCGGGCCTCTCACTGTTGTGGCCTCTCCCGTTGCGGAGCACAGGCTCCGGACACGCAGGCTCAGCAGTCATGGCTCACGGCCCTAGCCGCTCCGCGGCATGTGGGATCTTCCCGGACCGGGGCTCGAACCCATGTCCCCTGCATCGGCAGGCGGACTCTCAACCACTGCGCCACCAGGGAAGCCCTCAGGTTTATTTCTTGATTGCGTTTTATGTGTGCTGCGGGTCAGTAGGTGCTCTGCTCTGACACAGGGCCCTCCTCATCCTCACATCCAGGCTGAAGGCGGACCCCTGTCTGGGACATGCCATCCTCACAACAAAGGGAAAGGAGAAAAGGGCTGACGGAAATACACAAGGGCTCTTATAGTTTCAGCAGGTACTTGGTCACATGCTGATGAAAGGATGATACATACTCCTGCTGTAAGGAGGCCCCACAGGCTGCGAGGCAAGGGCAAGAATGCACACTCTTACAGTGAGCAGGACATGTGGATAATTGAGGACAGTAATAAAACCTACTGCAGGCCAGAACAATCAGTCCCCCTTCTGCCAACTAGAGAACCTCCATCCTCCTAACCATCCCTTAGGTAACCAGGGTGTGTTGTGAAATCTCAGAGTTACTGCTTCCTGTAAACGCTTCACGATCCCCCTCCTCTTCCAGGTGGGTTATTGTTCTGTGTTTTGTTCTAACCACCCAGCCTTACCTCACCTTCCATGCACGTGTTTCTATTTTTCTTTCTGGGGCGAGTGCCCATGACTTGATAAACAATCAATGGTGAGGTAAAGCAGGTCCACTCAACAGCTTTCGACTTACTTCCATCAGCAGGTGGGCACCATTCTGAGGCAATTCAGTTATTCCAGATCTCTGTCTTCTGTTTGTCAGGGTTACAACAAAGAAAGTCAAATCGCCTAAGAAGATACCCTATGGTTTAAGTTTCCATGTCCTTTTTAAAGAAAGCTGACCCTTTTGTGAGCCTGAAGATGAAAGTTGTTTGAATTAAGACAAACTTAATTTTTATATAGTGTTTTTGGATTCCCCAAAACTGAGGAGATGGATTAGTCAGCCATGTGCTGACAAGGTTCCATTTCCTGTGCTCCATCCTGCCAAACTCCATTATTTCCAGTGCTCAGCCAAAGCAGGTTTGAAAAAGCAATTTCATCATTTTATACCTATTGCTGAACAAGTAAATCAAGAAAGTAGTCCCAAAGTATTTCTCCCACTTAAAATGAAGCAAGAAAGACAAAATCCTTAGAAATCGAAAAAAAATACACACGTTGAATGACGTTCAAAATTAATGTTAAGGGACTTCCCTGGTGGCACAGTGGTTAAGAATCTGCCTGCTAATGGAGGGGACACAGGTTCCATCTCTGGTTGGGGAAGATCCCACATGCCACGGAGCAACTAAGCCCGTGCGCCACAACTACTGAGCCTGCACTCTAGAACCCATGAGCCACAACTACTGAGCCCGCGCACCACAACTACTGAAGCCCATGAACCCTAGAGCCCGCGTGCCACAACTACTGAGCCCGTGTGCTGCAGCTACTGAAGCCCATGCACCTAGGACCCATGCTCTGCAACAAGAGAAGCCACCGTAATGAGAAGCCTGCCCACCGCAGTGAAGAGTAGCCCCCACGCACCACAACTAGAGAAAGCCCATGCACAGCAATGAAGACCCAAAGCAGTCAAAAAAAAAAAAGAAAAATTTAATGCTAAGAGAGATAAATTAGGAGTTTGGGATTAACATATACACACTACTATATATAAAATAGGTAAACAACAAGGACCTACTGTATAGCACAGGGAACAATACTCAGTATCTTGTAATAACCTATAATGGAAAAGAATCTGAAAATGTATGTATATGTACATGTATAATTGAATGACTTTGCTGTACACTTGAAACTAACACAACATTGCAAATTAACTATACTTCAATTAAAAAAAATAATGTTAAGGGTTAGAGGTTATCTCATGGTTATATCATGTTGTTTGCTTATATGACGTCTTAAGATTAAATTATATTAAACGCAAAAAGCCTTCCCATTAAACTCAGGAACAAATTACGAGCATCTGCCCTCCCCGCTGTGTAGTAATGTTATTCAAAGAGTGCTACCAGCTTAATAGCCAGAAGAAGACATGGGCTTTAAAATATTTAAAAGGAGAAGATCCAAATACATTCATTTTAGATTATATGATTGTATACCTATAAGACCCAAGGGCATCAAATAAGAAACTTAGAAATCTCCCGTAGTAGATGTACAAAGTTGAATGCCTAAAAAGTTTTTTCTTACATACAGAAGGAGAAACTAAGAGCTTGAAAATTGAAATTTATATCAGAAGGCAGATTTTTAGTCAGAATAATTTCATCACCACAATAGCAAAAAATACTTGAAATAACTGAATTAAATGAAGTATAGTACCTTCAGAAGAAAACTATTAAATTTTAAGGACCAAAACAATATCCTTAATGTTCCAGGAACAGTTTCTGTTTTATAAATTATTTGAAGTATAGCAGCTTTAAACAGCCATTTTATTATACACCCAGATTTTGTGGGTTAGGCATTCGGACAGCACAGAGGGAATGGGATGTCTGGCGCCGCATCTGGGAGACCGATATAGCTGAGGGTGATGCAGTGGCTGGGGCTGGAATATTCTGGAAGCATCTTCAGTCTTATGTCTGATGGTTGGTGCTGGCCCTGGGCAGGAAACTCACTGGGGACTGTCAACCAGAGCACCTGCTGGAGGCCTCTCCAGGTGGCCTGGGATTCAGCAGAGCTGGGGGGCTCAGGATGGTTGGACCTCAAAAGATAAGTGTCCCTGAGAACTAGCTGGTCTCTGCCCTAATACCTCTCCTGACCTCATCTTGGGGGCCACGCAGTGTCTATTGCTTTCTACTGGTAACTAGCCTGCCACAAATCGTCTCCAATTCAGGAAATTTCCGAGAGCAGTGCCGAAGAATTTGCAGCCATATTTTAAAAACCACTTAATTAAGAAACTGGAACACAGAACAAAAACCACATTCACAGAGAGAGAGGCAAGATGAAAAGGCAGAGGGCTATGTACCAGATGGAGGAACAAGATAAAACCCCAGAAAAACAACTAAACGAAGAGGAGATAGGCAACCTTCCAGAAAAAGTATTCAGAATAATGATAGTGAAGGTGATCCAGGACCTCAGAAAAAGAATGGAGGCAAAGATCGAGAAGATGAAAGAAATGTTTAACAAAGATCTAGAAGAATGAAAGAACAAACAAACAGAGATGAAAAATACCATAACTGAAAAGAAAAATACACTAGAAGGAAACAATAGCAGAATAACTGAGGCAGAAGAAGGGATAACTGACCTGGAAGACAGAATGGTGGAATTCACTGCTGTGGAGCAGAATAAAGAAAAGAGAATGAAAAGAAATGAAGACAGCTTAAGAGACCTCTGGGACAATATTAAACGCAGTAACATTCACATTATAGGGGTCCCAGAAGGAGAAGAGAGAGAAAAAGGACCCGAGAAAATATTTGAAGAGATTATAGTCGAAAATTTCCCAAACATGGGAAAGGAAATAGCCACCCAAGTCCAGGAAGCGCAGAGAGTCCCATACAGGGCAAACCCAAAGAGAAACATGCCGAGACACATAGTAATCTAATTGGTAAAAATTAAAGACAAAGAAAAATTATTGAAAGCAGCAAGGGAAAAAGGACAAATAACATACAAGGGAACTCCCATAAGGTTAACAGCTGATTTCTCAGCAGAAACCCTACAAGCCAGAAGGGAGTGGCATGGTAACTTCAAAGTGATGAGAGGGAAGAACCTACAACCAAGATAACTCTATCCAGCAAGGATCTCATTCAGGTTTGATGGAGAAATCAAAAGCTTTACGGACAAGCAAAAGCCAAGAGAATTCAGCACCACCAAACCAGCTCTACAACAAACGCTAAAGGAACTTCTCTAAGTGGCAAACACAAGAGAAGAAAAGGACCTACAAAAACAAACCCCAAACAATTAAGAAAATGGTCATAGGAACATACATATCGAAAATTACCTTAAATGTGAATGTATTAAATGCTCCAAGCAAAAGACACAGGTTTGCTGAATGGATACAAAAAGAAGACCCATATATATGCTGTCTACAAGAGACCCACCTCAGACCTAGGGACACATACACACTGAAAGTGAGGGGATGGAAAAAGATATTCCTTGCAAATGGAAATCAAAAGAAAGCTGGAGTAACAATACTCATTATCAGATAAAATAGACTTTAAAATAAAGAATGTTACAAGAGACACGGGAGGACACTGCATAATGATCAAGGTATCAGTCCAAGAAGAAGATATAACAATTATAAATATATATGCACCCAACATAGGAGCACCTGAATACATAAGGCAACTGCTAACAGCTCTAAAAGAGGTAATCGACAGTAACACATAATAGTGGGGGACTTTAACACCTCACTTACACCAATGGACAGATCATCCAAACAGAAAATTAATAAGGAAACAAAAGCTTTAAATGACACAATAGACCAGATAGATTTAATTGATATTTATAGGACATTCCATCCCAAAAGAGCAGCTTACCCTTTCTCCTCAAGTGCGCACAGAACATTCTCCAGGACAGATCACATCTTGGGTCACAAACCAAGCCTCGGTAAATTTAAGAAATTTGAACTCATATCGAACATCTTTTCTGACCACAACGCTATGAGATTAGAAATCAAGGACAGGGAAAAAAACACAAACACATGGAGGCTAAACAATACATTACTAAATAACCAAGAGATCACTGAAGAAGTCAAAGAGGAAATCAAAATGTACTTAGAGACAAATGACGAATGACACCACGATCCAAAACCTATGGGATGCGGCAAAAGCAGTTCTAAGAGGGAAGTTTATAGCTATACAAGCCTACCTCAAGAAACAAGAAAAATCTCAAGTAAACAATCTAACCTTACACCTAAAGGAACTAGAGAAAGAAGAAAAACAAAACCTAAAGTTAGCAGAAGGAAAGAAATCATACAGATCAGAGCAGAAATAAATGAAATAGAAACAAGGAAAACAATAGCAAAGATCAGTCAAACTAAAAGCTGCTTCTTTGAGAAGATAAACAAAATTGATAAACCATTAGCCAGACTCATCAAGAAAAAGAGGGAGAGGACTCAAATCAATAAAATTAGAAATGAAAAACGAGAAGTTACAACAGACACCACAAAAACACAAACCATCCTAGGAGACTACTACAAGCAACTCTATGCCAATAAAATGGACAACCTGGAAGAAATGGACAAATCCTTAGCAAGGTATAGCCTTCCAAGACTGAAGCAGGAAGAAATAGAAAATATGAATAGACTAATCACAAGTAAAGAAATTGAAACTGTGATTAACAATCTCCCAACAAACAGAAGTCCAGGACCAGATGGCTTCACAGGTGAATTCTGTCAAACATTTAGAGAAGACCTAACACCTATCCTTCTCAAACTCTTCCAAAAAATTGCAGAGGAAGGAACACTCCCAAACTGATTCTAGGAGGCTACCATCACCCTGCTACCAAAACCAGACAAACATACTACAAAAAAAGAAAATTACAGACCAATATCACTGATGAATATAGTTGCAAAAATCCTCAACAAAATACTAGCAAACAGAATCCAGCAACACATTAAAAGGGTCATACACCATGATGAAGTGGGATTTACCCCAGGGATGCAAGGATTCTTCAATATATGCAAATCAGTGAATGTGATAAACCATATTAACGAATTGAAGGAGAAAAACCACATAGTGATCTCAGTAGATGCAGAAAAAGCTTTTCGCAAAATTCAACACCCATTTATGATAAAAACTCTCCAGAAAGTGGGCATAGACGGAACCTACCTCAACATAATCAAGGCCATATATGACTAACCCACAGCAAACATCATTCTCAATGGTGAAAAACTGAAAGCATTTCCTCTAAGATCAGGAATAAGACAAGGATGTCCACTCTCACCACTATCATTCAACGTAGTTTTGGAAGTTCTAGCCACGGCAATCAGAGAAGAAAAAGAAGTAAAAGTAATTCAAACTGGGAAAGAAGCAGTAAAACTGTCATTGTCTGCAGATGACATGATACTATACATAGAGAATCCTAAAGATGGCACCAGAAAACTACTAGAGCTAATCAATGAATTTGGTAAAGTAGCAGGATGCAAAATTAATGTACAGAAAACTCTTGCATTCCTATACACTAATGATGAAAAATCTGAAAGAGAAATTAAGGAAACACTCCCATTTACCATTGCAACAAAAAGAATAAAATACCTAGGAATAAACCTAGCTAGGGAGACAAAAGACCTGTATGCAGAAAACTATAAGATACTGAAGAAAGAAATTAAAGATGATACCAATAAATGGAGAGATATACCATGTTCTTGGATTGGAAGAATCAATATTGTGAAAATGACTATTCTACCCAAAGCAATCTGCAGATTCAATGCAGTCCCTATCAAATTATCAATGGCATTTTTTACAGAACTGGAACAAAAAATCTTAAAATTTGTATGGAGACACAAAAGACCCCAAATAGCCAAAGCAGTCTTGGGGAAAAAAATGGAGCTGGAGGAATCAGGCTGCCTTACTTCAGACTATACTACAAAGCTGTAGTAATCAAGACAATATGATACTGGTACAAATGGAACATGGTAGAAGGCCCAGAGATAAACCCACGCACCTATGGTCAATTAATCTATGACAAAGGAGGCAAGGATATACAATGGAGAAGAGACAGTCTCTTCAATAAGTGGTGCTGGGAAAACTGGACAGCTACATGTAAAAGAATGAAATTAGAACACTTCCTAACACTGTACGCAAAAATAAACTCAAAATGGATTAGAGACCTAAATGTAAGACTGGACACTATAAAACTCTTAGAGGAAAACATAGGAAGAACACTCTTTGACATAAATCACAGCAGGATCTTTTTTGATCCACCTCCTAGAGGAATGAAAATAAAAACAAAGATAAACAAATGGGACCTAATGAAACTTCAAAGCTTTTGCACAGCAAAGGAAACCATAAATACGATGAAAAGACAACCCTCAGAATGGAAGAAAATATTTGCAAACGAATCAACGGACAAAGGATTAATCTCCAAAATATATAAACAGCTCATGCAGCTCAGTATTAAAAAAGCAAACAACCCAATCCAAAAATTGACAGAAGACCTAAATAGACATTTCTCCAAAGAAGACATACAGATGGCCAAGAAGCTCATGAAAAGCTGCTCAACATCACTAATTATTAGAGAAATGCAAATCAGAACTGCCATGAGGTATCACCTCACACCAGTTAGAATGGGCATCATCAGAAAATCTACAAACAGCAAATGCTGGAGAGGGTGTAGAGAAAAGGGAACCCTCTTGCGCTGTTGGTAGGAATGTAAATTGATACAGCCACTATGGAGAACAGTATGGAGGTTGCTTAAAAAACTAAAAATAGAATTACTGTATGACCCAGCAATCCCAGTACTGGGCGTGTACCCAGAGAAAACCATAATTCAGAAAGACACATGCACCCCAATGTTCATTGCAGCACTATTTACAATAGCCAGGTCATGGAAGCAACCTAAATGCCCATCGACAGACGAATGGATAAAGAAGTCATGGTACATATATACAATGGAATATTACTCGGCCATAAAAAGGAATGATATTGGGTCATTTGTAAAGATGTGGATTGATCTAGAGACTGTTATACAGAGTGAAGTCAGAAAGAGAAAAACAAATATCATATATTAACACATATATATGGAACCTAGAAATGGTACAGATGAACCCGTTTGCAGCGCTGAAACTGAGACACAGATGTAGAGAACAAACATACGGACACCAAGGGGGGAAAGCAGTGGGGGGGGGGGGTGGTGGGGGGGGGATGAGTTGGGAGATTAGGATTGACCTGTATACACTGATGTGTATAAAATGGATGACTAATAAGAACCTGCTGTATAGAAAAATAAATAAAATTTAAGACTTATGAAGAATGATAAAGTGAAGAAAGAAGAGAACACGATCCAGAATAGCCCTTTTATACCCTGTTTATGGACATCTGTGAATTAAGAATTTTCTTGTTAAATAGAGATGTGTATTATCACTGGGTCATAATATTTTGGATAATCTTTATTTTCTAATTTATAATATTTTTAATGGTGGTGATGGTGATTTGTATGTGTATGCATACATGCACATGTATGTGTTTTATACTGAGTATGTATAATATTCATAATAAGATGAAGCAAATAAACCATTTGTATAATTAAAAAAAAGAAACTGGAAAACACCATAATTCTAGATGAGAAGATTAATTTTCCCTCATTAATATATAGGCCTAATATAATTTTAATCACATCAATAGAAGCTTTTTTTTCCTCTTTGTATCCCTTCTTTTTTTTTAACTGAAGTATAGTTGATTTACAATATCATATTAGTTTCAGGTGAACAGCAAAGTGATTCAGATATATATATGCATGTGTGTGTGTGTGTGTGTGTGTGTGTGTATATATATATATATATATATATATAAACTTTTTCAGATTCTCTTCTATTTTGGTTATTACCAGATATTGAATATAATTCCCTGTGCTATAGTAGGTCTTTGTTGTTTACCTATTTTATAAATAGTGTATATCTTTTACTCCTAAACTCCTAATTTATCTGTCACTCCCTTTACCCCTGTCACTCCCTTTACCCTTTGGCAACCATAAGTTTGTGGGGTTTTTTGTTTCTTTGTTTTTATTGTTTTTGCGGTGCGCGGGCTTCTCACTGTTGTGGCCTCTCCCGTTGCGGAGCAACAGGCTCCAGACGCGCAGACTCAGCGGCCATGGCTCACGGGCCCAGCCGCTCTGACGCACGTGGGATCTTCTCGGACCGGGGCACGAACCCGTAACCCCTGCATCGGCAGGCGGACTCTCAACCACTGTGCCACCAGGGAAGCCCCATAAGTTTGTTTTTTATGTCTGTGAATTTGTTTCTGTTTTGTCAATAAGATGATTTGTATCATTTTTTAGATCCCACATATAAGTGGTATCATGTGATACTTGTCTTTCTCCGTCTGACTTACTTCACTCAGTATGATCATCTCTAGGTCCATCTGAAATGGAGCAGGACCCTATGGTCCTTGCTCCCCCATGTTCTCAGCCCGCCTTTTGTCTGGGGGAAAACTTTAGCCGAAAAATAAGTTTAATCAGAGAAGTGAGAAAATGCAGAAACAAAGGAAAACAGTCCAACAAGACTAAATAATAATAGTTTAGTCATGAAGCAAAGTCAAGGACCTTTAGTTCCTCCTCAAAGGCTATAGATAATATTCTGAGCCGTTTCCTGGGAGCTGAAACCCCCACCAGGTGGAAGAGGTTAATACATGATGACCAGACTGTCGCCATGACACAAGCTGCCACAATTCTGAGAACTGGCCTCAAAGAAATGGGAACAAACCCACCCTGGAACTGAAGATTAACTGTATTTAAAACAATCAAGATGATGGTGGTCAGACCACCGATGACCAGTTTCAAGATGACTGTCAGAGCTGACTGTGCTGTTTCTGCATGTAGCCCCCTCCCTTTGTCTATAAAAGCTTTTGACGACTGACTGTCAGTGGGAGGAGTCGGCCTTTGGACAGCAGCGTGCCCCGCAACCTGGTTGCTGGCCTCCAAAATAAAGCAAGCTTTCCCTTCCCCCAGGCTTGTCTCTTTATTGGCTTTTGAGCGGCGAGCAGCAGGACCCACTTTAGGTAAGTATTTGGTTCCCAGCCTGAGGCTGGGCTCTCGCGATATCTGACTCCCGGGTTTTCCTGAGCAGGGCAGCCGCCGTGAGGATACCTTGGGATGGCTGCGAGGAGCCTCCTGGTCGTGGCTCCCTGGACCTTCCCTGAGAGGGGTCTGGTGTGGACATTCCTAGCAGCTGCCCAAACCATTTGCTTCGGGGCTTCTCCCTGTTTCTCCCCTGCTCAGCCCTGGCTGCCAATGTATGCTTTCCCTTGCTAGAACGGAAAGATGCCTCTGGAAGAGCTGACGAGCTCCAAGAGTGAGTAAGTCCACCGGTGTGCACCCGGCAAACTTCTCTTTTGAGCACGAAGCGTCATTTGGGTGTTTTGCTAGTTGGTTCTGATGTGTGTCTGACGTCGAGGCCTGTTTGTGTTGGGAAGTGTTTGGGACTTTATCAGTCATCTCTCGGAGGATTTGTGACAGTTGTGTTTTCTGGTGTATGAGTGTATATTACATTTGTGTGATTGGTATCTTTGTTGTCTTTTTTAAAATGGGAAATTAAGGTTCAATTCATTAGAAAAACCTTAGCTATGATATTATGACTAAAGAAAAAGAAAGATAATTTTTTTAACAATATATGACAATGGTATTCTTTAGGCTCTGGAAAAAAATGGTTAAGATGAAACTCTTTTGAAACTCCAAAACTGGTTCTGTTTGCATATGCAGTTAGAGGAAGCTAGCTTGATAAAATACTGTTTTCAGAATTCTGACCCTGAGAGAACAAAAATATACTTCGGAGAAAACTTGAAGTTAGCTCTCATCATGTCCTTGAAATACAAACACAGCCCACTTTGCCTGAGACTTCAGCCTTGGGTTCATTAGTAGAACTTCAGAAGATGTTTGGGTTTATTAAACACACATCTTGTACCACATTAAGGAGAAATTATGCTATAAGAAAAATGTAAGTTTTTAGAGGTTATGGAATATGTTCTTAAGTTTGCCAATCAGTAAATGCTGGAGTAACAGTTCAATTACTTGTTTCTTGGTTTTGTTAAGGATTTTAAGGGTTAAAAATTGTAATATGTAATTAAAGCTACTGAAAACCAAGTTAAAAGCAGATAAATCACTTGCAACGTGTAAAGCCATCAGATAATGTTCTTACCAACATAGAGTTCTTCTAAATCAGTAAGAGAAAGATGGTTACCCAAAATGGGCAAAGAACATGAACAAGCAGTTCTTAAAAAGAGGACATTCAAGTGGCCAGCGGATGAGTTGAAACCCTGGGGCACTTACAGGAGAGTGAGAGCGTGGGAATGGAATGATGATTACCTGCCAGAGGCAACAGAGCCCCTGGAACGTGATATGGCTTTGTTACATAGCTGCGCTTGGGACATACTTAAGTTCAATTATGTGAAATGGTCATTTATTATTGTTGGTTATTTATTATTACTCTACTGGAACGTAACTTGACAACATATGGCTTATCCTAACTTTTTTTTTTTAATTAATTAATTTATTTTTGGCTGTGTTTGGGTCTTCGTTGCTGCACGCCGGCGTTCTCCAGTTGCGGCGAGCGGGGCTACTCTTCCTTGCGGTGCACAGGCTTCTCATTGCAGTGGTTTCTCTTATTGCAGAGCGCAGGCTCTAGGCGCACGGGCTTCAGTAATTGTGGCACATGGGCTCAGTAGTTGTGGCTCCCGGGCTCTAGAGAACAGGCTCAGTAGTTGTGGCACACGGGCTTAGTTGCTCCGCAGCATGTGGGATCTTCCCGGACCAGGGCTCGAACCTATGTCCCCTGCATTGGCAGGCGGATTCTTAACCACTGTGCCACCAGGGAAGCCCCTTATCCTTAACTCTTAAATAAAAGAAGCTTAGTTTTAGCAAGGAGACATATTTCCCTGTGAATTTTCTTAGCTTCCCCAACCCGGTCAAGAATGTCAGACCCCAGGGTCCACTCTCTGCCCTTAGACTCAGCATCTAGGGAGCATTCCCTTGGCCAGCATCTAGAGGGCTATTTTGCAGATATTCCAAAATGATAGCTCTTGAATAAATAATAATACATACATTGCCAGTCAAATTCAAAGTTGGTCTTTTTAAGTGGCAGATCCCTTTTTGTCACACAAACTCTTACATAAAACTCCAACATGTAAGACAGGTAAAGAGGAGCTTGGTTGAGGCCAAGAAGGGCCCTGTCTGCTTTGCCTCCTTCTTGCCTCTGTGGCAGCCCCTCCCTCTTCCCAGGGGCAGCACCCTGCAGCCAACACTTTTTACATGACTTCAAGGAAAAAGTGTTGCTGACATTCGGCCGGTGTACACCAGCACCAGATTAAATCTTGGAGACAGAGTTTTGGGTGAAGTAGGAAAGAATAGCTGTATTGCTTTGCCAGGCAAAGGGGGACACAGTGGGCTAATGCCCTCAAAACTGTGTGTCCCTGGAGGGGGTGGTGAGGAGTTTTATAGTAACGGTTCAGAGGACGTGATCAGCTGATGGACATTCTTCTGATTGGCTGGTGGTGAGGTAATTGGGAGTCAGCATCTTCAACCTTCTGGTTTCAACCAGTCTAGGGTCTATGTGCTTGCGGTCAGCAGTTTTCACCTGCAGGGGGTCTGCTTCCTGTACAAACAACTCAGGAGTGTGTCAGGCCTTTATCTGTATCTTTCAGGGAACTGGGAGTTAGGTGATTCTGCTATGTGATGGATTTATAGTCTAAATTGTCATGATTTCCCCAGCCCAACAGATGTTCTCTGTTTCTACCTCTTCACAATTCCCAATCATAACTCTTGAGTCAGCATTTTACTTCAAAAGTCAGGGACACAGGGGCTTGTGTGTGGCTTCAAAAGCAACTTCTAATTTTAAGTACTGGGCTCAACAGTGTTGAGGGAGCTCCATAAAGAAGAATGTATAATCACTTTTGTTAACTTGCTCAGTATGTGCAAAGCTAAGGCATTTTGTTACTTAAGTGTATATTGAAACATCACACTGGACACTATAAATATATACCATTCTTATTTCTCAAATAGATCTCATAAAGCTAGAAAAAAATGAAATTAAAATGAAACATTAAAAAAAGAATCTAGGGCTTCCCTGGTGGTGCAGTGGTTGAGAATCCGCCTGCCGATGCAGGGGACGCGGGTTCGTGCCCCGGTCCGGGAAGATGCCACATGCCGCGGAGCGGCTGTGCCCGTGAGCCATGGCCGCTGAGCCTGCGCGTCCGGAGCCTGTGCTCCGCAACGGGAGAGGCCGCAACAGTGAGAGGTCTGCGTACCGCAAAAAAAAAAAAAAGAAGAATCTAAGGGAAACAACAAAATACCATTTTTTGCCCTCAAGGGTCCCATTTACTTTGCTGACCCATCAATTGAGTCATCTGTTGTGACTCAAAGCAAGGTCAGTAACTTGTGGGAGAAACTGAAAGGACCCAGAGGTGTCAAGACAAAGTGTAGAAGGTGTTCCTGGAGCCCACAGGGCTCCTGATCAGCGTTTCTCAGCAGGGGCATCACTGGCATTTGGGGCAACATCATTCTTCCTTGGGCAGGTTGTGTCTAACCATTGTGAAGCGTTTGTCACTCTTGACCTCACACATCAAGTTCAAGAAACACGCACCTGTCATTGCAATAACCCAAAATGCCCGGACTCCTTTCCAAATGCCCCCGAGAGGTGGTGCCAGCCTTGGCAGAGCATTACCGAATAACTTGCCATTTTAAGGAGCAATATAGGGATCTCGCAGCATGGGCTAACGTTTGGGGGTTGGCCCACAACAGTTACTGAGGAGCTGTGAGCTCATGTGACACCACTGAGTATTAAGGTTTTACTTTATAGAGTGTGTAGAACATTTATTGTGTCCATTCTCCAGCTAAAGCTTTCAGTTCAGTTTGGTTTCTTTTTATGACTGTTCATTCTGGCTGCCTTGAATATATGACTGACATTAGGTTTACTGGAATTGCCGTCATTGTCATTTCTACGTTACAAACACCGCATGTGAAGCTGTGTTTTTCATTCTTCCTGGAGGTCTGACCTCTTTGTTTCTGTGACTTTGCTCATCTGTATTGGGAAGCGTATAGACAGGGCAGTGCTTTTAAAGTGGAGCACTTTTTAATGTTGTGCTGATTTTGAGATATACTCCAGAGGAAAATAAGGGTAAAAATCCATATTTCAAAAAAGGTATGCCCCGAGTGTGGCCTGTTTCTCCGTGTCTGCCAAGCTGAAATGATCTCTTAGATGCAAATGATGTCATGGGCTCTGGACCACCGATTTTACATAATGTAAGCTTGGGGAGGCACACCCATGCAGCTCACCTCTAAATTGTAGAGGGGAGACATCAGGGGAAAAGAGTGAGGGCAAAGGAGTAGGAGAAGAATTGAGCAGGTAAGGAATGGCAGGAAATATAT
Source organism: Lipotes vexillifer (assembly GCF_000442215.2). Classification (NCBI taxonomy): domain Eukaryota; kingdom Metazoa; phylum Chordata; class Mammalia; order Artiodactyla; family Lipotidae; genus Lipotes; species Lipotes vexillifer. Next base: position 660,740 of record NW_006783353.1, read on the forward strand.
CGAGAGAGGAAAATTGATTCTTTAAGCATTCAGTAGGAAGAGTTTTCTTGTTTCCTGGGCCATAATTAAGTGTTTTGAATACTTTTTCATGTTTTATGATTAACAGAAAAGTTGCCTAACAGCTTCTTTGAAGGTCACTCGTTTATTATGAAATCAACATAAGCAATTCAGGAAGGGGAGATTCCCAATCTCACCTCCTTCCTCTCTCAAAATTGTTTTTTCCTGTCCAACACCTCTCACCTCCTACCACACCATATGTCTCCACTGTCCTAGTTAAAGGACTGCCATTGTCCAGGTTCCCAAACTTGCATTATGATAGCAAGAACTTGAGTGCCTGGTCAGTAAACATACAGACCAATGGCCTGTCCCATCGAAGTTCAGGTTCAGCTGCTGTGGATTGGGGTCTGGAACCAGGTGCCATGTATTGTCAGGCGCATTTGGGAAGCACCTAACACAGCTCTGATCTTCCTTTGATAAAAATGTATGTGGCAGGACAACACAGAGACTAAAGTTTTGGATACAAGCTCACGAATATGGGGACAAATGACCTTTTCATTATATGTGAACTTTTCACATGTCCAAAGAAGAAGTAACTTCATTACTTAGAAAATATTTCTGTATGCTGCAAAATTACACAACACATAGAAATTTCTAGAATACAATAGAAACTCATCCCTGCCCACAGTACATTTCAATGGAAACTTCTTTCCCCACCATCAAACAGCCAAGATAATGAACAACTGTTTTACTTTTTAAAGAAAAAAAGTTTGCTTTGTTAATTTTTGTCTGATTTGGAAAAAACCTAGAACATAAATAGAAGATTAATATAGAAGCAGCATACATGAGGTGTAAGATTTAATTTCTAAAACTGCTAACTCACAACCTCTCAGAATTATTTAATACAGTTTAGATGCTTTGGGGAGAAAGAAAAAATTACAAGTCATGTTTTCACAACACTTTCAAATGCTCGTGTCTCAAGAGATAATGAAATAGAGTAATAAAAGACCAGGTGTGAATGCAAATTGATTAAAAGCCAATTCGTTTTAAGAAGTTAATAATACTAGTCCATATTATTGAGTGCCTAGCAGATGCCAACTCTATGCTTGTTTTTTTTTTTTTAATAAATTTATTTATTTTATTTAGTTATTTTTGGCTGCATTGGGTCTTCGTAGCTGCGTGCAGGCTTTCTCTAGTTGTGGCGAGCAGGGGCTACTCTTCATTGCAGTGTGTGGACTTCTCATTGCAGTGGCTTCCCTTGTTGCAGAGCATGGGCTCTAGGCGTGCAGGCTTCAGTAGACGTGGCACGCGGGCTCAGTAGTTGTGGCTCGTGGGCTCTAGAGCCACAACTTGCGTGCTTACTTTCTCTGCAGCATGTGGGATCTTCCCAGACCAGGGCTCGAACCCGTGTCCCCTGCACTGGCAGGCAGATTCTTAACCACTGTGCCACCAGGGAAGCCCCTATGCTTAGTGTTTTTATCTATATTATTTCATTTAGTCCACATGACAATCCTACAAGGGATTATCAGTTTTTCATAAGAGAGGACTATGAGTCCCACAGGAGTCATAGTCCTAAGTCCAAAGTTCTTGTCCAGAGTCACACAGAATTTCAGGAATTGGGTCCCTAGTCAGTAAACTAGTGTCTTGGTCCATTTATGGTTAGTCTAAACCATATAACTTAGCCTCTAAATTGGGACACTTATAACAGTGAAAAGGAGTGCTGTGATAATTACAGGTATAAGTTGAATCTGTCCTGAGGACAGTGGATATTTGGCCACTCATATGTGCATAGAGCTAGTTTATTTAGTCATCAGGCAAAATAAGCATGGGGTGGGGTATAAGAATTGAATTGGGGCATATAAAAATACTTGCTAACTTTTAAAGATGGCTCCAAAATACAAAAGAAAAACTGCAAAATCACAGATAATGAACATTATGTTAACTTAGTCAATCACAACTCAACTGAAATCTTCTATAATTATGTGTGAATTCTATTTAATAAGTACGGTGATATTGTTACTGAATGCCAAGTTCCTGTGCCCGACACACAGTGAGGCCAAACAACCACAACGTCGGAGTTTGGAGCACAGAAAAGGTTTATTGCAGGGCCATGCTAGGCGATGGGTGGGTCGTGCCCCAAAAACCCCAAACTCCCCAAAGGGTTTCAGCAAAGCACTTTTAAAGGCAAACTGGAGGGAGGCGGGGCATGGTTAGTTACACACTTCTTGGTGCCAGAATCCTTCATTCTTGCAGCTGTCCACATAGGTCATGATGCTCCTGTAAACCTCCAACAAAACACATGTTATTCTCTGTTCTGCAACTTTTTACCTTTATATGAATGGACTCTTAAAGGTCAGAGACTTGAGAATGGGCTATCCTGTATATTTCAGGCTATACGCAACATTCTTTTACAAAAGGTGCAGAGCCAGCATTACTAAGCACAGGCAACGGAGCACAAAGGCTAAAGCAAAAGGAACAGATCTAATATAAAGTCAGGTTTGTTTTCCCCTATTACAGTATATTTGATCTTTTTTTTTAATATAAGTTTATTTATTTATTTATTTTGGGCTGCATTGGGTCTTCACTGCCTCGCACAGGCTTTCTCTAGTTGCAGCGAGTGGGGGCTACTCTTAATTGTGGTGCACAGGCTTCTCATTGCCGTGGCTTCTCTTGTTGCGGAGCATGGGCTCTGGGCACATGGGCTTCAGTAGTTGTGGCACGTGGGCTTCAGTAGTTGTGGCACGTGGGCTTCAGTAGTTGTGGCTAGCGGGCTGTAGAGCTCAGGCTCAGTAGTTGTGGTGCACGGGCTTAGTTTCTGTGCGACATGTGGGATCTTTCTGGCCCAGGGATCGAACCCCTGTATTGGCAAGCGGATTCTTAACCACTGTGCCACCAGGGAAGCCCCAGTATATTTGATCTTACGTGCTGCAAAGCCTCCAAAAAACCTCAGACCATAAAGTTTCCATTAGTCTCCACTGCCCACCATGAAGAAAAGCTTCAAGTGCCACCATGTCCAAAATACCTTTATCCTTTGCATCTAAGAGTGGTCAACATGACCCTTCTCATTTTCAGACCTACAGAGAACTCAAGTGATTTGATAAAGGACATGGGATGAGTGGTAGAACTAGAAGGAAACATCGTAATTCATGCTCCATTTCCTTTCCAGATTTTGTTCTCTAGACTCTTCTTCTTTTTCAGTTTTAATATTTTTTATTGAAGTATAGTTGATTTACAATGCTGTGTTAATTTCTGCTGTACAGCAAAGTGATTCAGTTATACATATGTATACATATATACACATTATTTTTTTATATATTCTTTTCCATTATGGTTTATCATAAAAGCTTACATCTGCCAACCCTAACCTCCCACTCCATCCCTCCTCCAACCCTCTCCCCATTGGCAATGACCAGTGTGTTCTCCATGTCCGTGATTCTGTTTCTGTTTCATAGGTTCATTTGTGTCATATTTTAGATTCCACATATAAGTGATGTCATATGATATTTGTCTTTGTCTGACTTACTTCACTTACTATGATAATCTCTAATTGCATCCATTGTTGCTGCAAATGGCATTATTTTGTTCTTTTTTATGGCTGAGTAGTATTCCATTGTATATATGTATCACATCTTCTTTATCCATTCACCTGTCGATGGACGTGTCTTGGCTATTGTGAATAGTGCTTCTGTGAACATAGGGGTGCATGTATCTTTTTGAATTACAGTTTTATCTGGATATATGGCCAGTAGTGGGATTGCTGGATCAATGATAGCTCTGTTTTTCGTTTTTTAAGGAACCTCCATACTGTTCTCCATAATGGCTGTACCAATTTACATTGCCACCAACTGTGTAGGAGGGTTCCCTTTTCTCCACACCGTCTCCAGCATTTGTTATTTGTAGACTTTTTGGTGATGGCCATTCTGACTGGTGTGAGGTGGTACCTCATTGTAGCTTTGATTTGTATTTCTAGATTCTTCTTGAGTAAGAATATTAATCTCCATCATGGACTGTCTGTTCACAGCATTACACACTTCACCCACAATATCACATTCCATATTTTATCAATCTTAGGAAGAGATCTGTACTATTATTATTATCTCTTGCCTAGAGAAAAGGAAACTGGGGCACTAGGAGCTGAAGGTACTTGCATGATCTCACATATCTACATGGCCCTCTCAGAATCTCTGTTGTTTTTTAAGTTAGTTAATTTATTCATTTCTTAATTTACACACACATAAAGTTTACCTTTCAAGGTGCACAGTTCTATGAGTTTTGACAAGTGCATAGCATTATCTCCTGGCAAGGCTTTACATTAGGTTCTGAGGGATGTAAAGAAAAATAAGGTGAAGACCTAGCTTTGAACAGAGTTTATAGTCCAATGGTCGTGTATCCACACTACAGTATCACAGTTTTCCTTCTTTGAGTCAGAAGTGCTCTTAGAAATGTGGAAGTGCTTTAATGTTGTTCTGGCAGATACTGGTTTCTTCCTTGTTGCGGGGTGGAAACTGCCTGTGTGATCAGCCATAAGCAAAATTTCTGCTGTTTAGGGCTGTGAGCTCAGAACAATTTTAGACAAAAGCAAACTGTGTTAGGAGGGCAAATGCCTATTCTATATAGAATGTCATGTTTGGGGCAGATTACTCTAAAGTGTTTGGAAATACAAAGGAACGGTTTCGGTATTGTGAGGTAGCAACTGTTTCTTTAGTATCGGGTGAGGGATTCCATTTACTACATTTTAAGGATGTAAAGCTAACCATTACCAAAGAACTTTTTTTATAAGACTAAAAAATCACTTTCTCCTTTGGACTATATCATGTTTAGACCATAAGGAAATGTTTTCTTTCAATAGCTGTTCATTTAGCAACAACCTCCCTGTGTAACACAGAGGTTACAAATGGGAGGATATATATTTAGCTGAATTCAAAACCCATTTCTATATGTTCTGAATTGCATGTGTAAAGGAAAAGCCAATTCTTGTTTTTTCTTTGATGGGAAGTTTCACTGTTATAATAGTGTTCACTTTTCCTTAATTTATAATTTCACATATATCCAAACAGCAGAAATATGTTAAACCTGTGAAAATGAAAATATCTTTTTTAAAAAATTTTATTGGAGTATAGTCGATTTACAGTGTTACGTTAGTTTTCAGGTGTACAGCAAATTGATTCAGTTATACATACAAATACATACACACACACACACACACACACACACACACACACACATATTCTTTTTCAGATTCTTTACCCATATAGGTTATTACAGAATATTGAGTAGAGTTCTACAGTAGTAGTTACAGTTGGTTATCTATTTTACATATAGTAGTGTGTGTATGTTAATCCCAAGCTCCTAATTTATCCCTCCCCTCCATAAATTTGTCTCCCCTTTGGTAACCATAAATTTGTTTTTGAAATTTGTGAGTCTGTTTCTGTTTTGTAAATAAGTTCATTTGTATCATTTTTTTAAGATTCCGCATGGAAGTGATATCATATGATATTTGTCTTTCTCTGTCTGACTTCAGTTAGTAAGATAATTTCTAGGTCCATCCATGTTGCTACAAGTGGCATTATTTCATTCTTTTTTTGGCTGAGTAATATTCCATTGTATATATGTACCACATCTTCTTTATCCATTCCTCCGCTGATGGTCATTTAGGTTGCTTCCATGTTTTGACTATTGTAAATAGTGCTGTTATGAACATAGGGATGCATGTATCTTTTTGAATTGGAGTTTTCTCCAGATAAATGCCCAGGAGTGGGATTACTGTTCTCCATAGTGGTTGTACCAATTTACACTCTCACCAGCAGTGTAGGAGGGTTCTCTTTTTCTCCACAACCTCTCCTGCATTTATTGTTAGTAGACTTTTGATGATGGCCATTCTGACTAGTGTGAGGTGATACCTCATTGTAGTTTTGATTTGCATTTCTCTGATAATTATTGATGTTGAGCATCTTTTCATATGCTTTTTGGACATGTGTGTGTCTTCTTTGGAGAAATGTCTATTTAGATCTTCTGCCCATTTTTTGATTGGGTGGTTTGTTTTCTTGACATGGAACTGCATGAGGTGTTTTTATATTTTGGAAATTAATCCCTTGTAGGTTGCTTCATTTGCAAATATTTTCTTCCATTCAGTAGGATGTCTCTTCTCTTGGTTTATGGTTTCCTTTGCTGTGCAAAAGTTTTTAAGTTTAATTAGGTTCCATTAGTTTGTTTTTATTTTCATTACTCTAGGAGGTGGATCAAGAAAGATATTGTTGCGATTTATGTCAAAGAGTGTTCTGCCTATGTTTTCCTCTAAGAGTTTTATAATGTCCAGCCTTACATTTAGGTCTTTGATCCATTTTGAGTTTATTTTTGTGTATTGTGTTAGAGAATGTTCTAATTTCATTCTTTTACATGTAGCTGTCCAGTTTTCCCAGTACCACTTATTGAAGAGACTGTTTTTCTCCATTGTGTATTCTTGCCTTTTTTGTCATAAATTAATTGATCATAGGTCTGTGGGTTTATTTCTGGTCTTTCTATCCTGTCCATTGAGCTATATTTCTGTTTTTGCACTAGTACCCTGCTGTTTTGATTAGTGTAGCTTTGTAGTATAGTCTGAAGTCAGGGAGCCTGATTCCTCCAGCTCAGCTCTGTTTTTCTTTCTCAGGATTGCTTTGGCTATTTGGGGTCTTTTGTGTTTCCATACAGATTTTTAGATTTAGAAAAGTCAGTTCTTATGTACAGTCAGAAGAAATCAAGGTATCTGGTTCTTAGGTACAGTTAGAAGAAATCAAGATTAAAATGTTCATTTAAGTTTTGGGAAGTTCTTATATGTTTGAGCTCTTTTCATGATCAGAAATTGGTGGAATGCACTTGTCCACTGGAGAGTATATCTTATTTTAATTGAAGCTGAAAGGAAAATAAGAGATGAAAATCTGTGTTCAGACTGTGATCCAGTATCAGTGTTATGATGACCTTCCATTCACTGGCTCATGCAAGGACCATCATGATGCTTTAGTTATGGAGATAAATACCAGAGAAAGTAATGAACAATTAAAGGATTTACAGGCTTTCTCACATCTTATTTTCTATAACTGCAAAACTGGGCATTCAGGAATGC